>NC_089209.1:6115959-6415959 GCF_963930695.1 Labrus bergylta | reverse complement strand
AGGTTGAGGAGGAGCAAATAGCGCTTCAATTCTGCAATCAAGTGATTTCATGTTTTTCTCTTTTATGCATTACCATTTAAAGTGTGAACGTTGAAGTTGTGTATAGATCATAAAACTTGTTAAATTTAGCTTTCCAAAAAAATATGCCAAAAGATTTCTTTGCCCCTGTCAATATGCTTACCCTCTGTTCATGCTTCTCGTTATGCAGCCACTCACTCGTAGTGTTGCTTAAGCATATCTCCTCGAGGCGTTTCTTTAATGCTGCCTCACTGCTGACTTCAATTATGACTCTATACAGCTGTGACTGGGGCTCAGTGTTTGATGTGGCTTTTCTATAATTGTCTAGAGCGAAGATGGAGCAGACCAGGACAGTCCAGAGGAGGGGACGCCAGCGAGTCCCCGCAACAAGCGCAGAGTGGGTCGCCCTGGCAGGAAACGCAAACAGCTGCTTCCTGTGAGTACTGTAATTACAGGCTGTCTTCGGCCTTTTAAACCCCACGATGTGGCGAATGATTGATTGCATATTATTCACCTACACCAAATCCACCGTCAAGCCTGGAAAAGAATATTTGCATGCACTGTTTCTCCAGGAACGCTATGCTTGCACTCGCACATATTAGCTGCTGCTCAGAAGCACTCACAGGAATCCGAGGAGACACTTTCTGTATTGAGTGTTATATTTGAGTGTGTTTGACACCTAATGTGTCAGAGCACTTGCCCTCTCACAGCAGCTTCCATCAGCGGCTTTTCTTCTGCTTTTTGTGTTACTGTAGACATTTTTTTGAAGTGCTAGCAGTGAGAGATTCCCTCCACACATTGACTGATTGAACGGCTGATGAGTCAATGTGCAGACAATCTTGCTTCCTTTCCTCATCATTTTGTCATCATTTTCATTTGTGAATCCGGCCATTCCCTTAAATTGTACACGTACTTACTGTTGAGACGTTCCCTGAATTTGTAATATAAGTAAAACTACGATTTATTAGAAGTAATGGGATAAGCTCAGGCCGCACATTCTTCCAGCATTGTACAAGGAAAGGTTAAATTAAGTTTGTCACAGCATTAAGCCTGAGCAGTGAGACTGTAGATCAAAATCTGCTCAGTTAAAATTCTTTGTTATGGCCAAAATGTTCACTTTTTGAAATCCTCCTGTTGTTTCAAACGTCTTAATGTGCACCAACAGACTTATCAAACGGCCTTTACTCACCTTCTTCCATTTTGTTTGGGATGCATGAAAGAAAAATCAAGTGACCAAAGTTGTTTTTACTAACTACCTAAATATTAGCTATCACTATATCACTATATTCAATGCTTGTGACTGACAACTAATCATCAATAACTCTTAGGAAATAGGAATTTACCCGATGTAACCTTTGCTCCAAACAGGCTTTACAGGGCTTCAACTATCTTTTACTGAAATACTGCTGGTTGTATTATTTACCACTTGGAGTGAGTTAAGGCCTTAAGAGAAAAACTCATGCAGGTAACACCAGCAGGATACTGATGGATAGATCTCAGCTCTCTGCAATGACTTTGACATGTTCCAGTGTGATCATAACTGATACAAACGATGGCTTCACCTCTCTTTTTGTTTTACACTCCTGTCGATTTAAGCTTGAGTTTGTGAGTTAAGCTTCACGTCTCGTTATGTGACAAGATGTTTTTGTGTGTTTGACTTTGGAACAAATGACATGTAACCAAGGCTTCTTCATAAGTCAGTGAGTTCAGGGGGGTTATGCCACAATTTGCATAAGAAAATGGATAGAGCAGGAAATCTGGTAGAGAAATTGGGAAATAAAAATAATAATAGTAACTTAATTTATAAAGCACCTTTTAAAAAAAGATGGGTTTACACGTGCTTTGACATACAAGCAAAAGCAACATTAAATGACATTCAGGAAAGGAGCCACAGGTCGGACTTGAACCTGGGACACCTAGTATTGTAAGATTACACATGGCTACTTTTTCATCTATGAATAAACATGAACTCCCTTTCTTATGGTTTTCAAAAGCGTATTAGAAATCAATATCAACATAAACGGCTTTACATTGTAAACCAAAATAAATAAATCATAAAAGGTCTAGCAGCGGCTGGAAAATCTACAAACACTGTGAGTGGGCAGTAATCCCGTCATCGATGCAGAATCATCCACATCATCAGTTGGGTGCTCGATGCCTTTTGTGTGTAGTGCAGCGAGAGTTTTTTCTTTCCATTCATTCTCTTATCGGCCACCTTGTATGTGTGTTTGTGTGTGTGTGTGTTTGTGTGTGTGCGCATGTGTGTGTGTGTGTCTTTGTGCTGACTGAACTCTGTGGTCGAATCAGCAAGTCAATATAGCTGATCAAACAACCCTCAAAAGAAAGCAATACTGACTGAGCGAGAGAGAGAGAGAGAGAGAGAGAGAGTGTGTGTGTGTGTGTGTGTGTGTGTGTGTGTGTGTGTGTGTGTGTGTGTGCGTGTGCGCGCATTTATGTGTGCACGAGAGCAGGTCTGATCATGCTTTGATGTCTGAGCTATGACAAGGTAGGCAGAAAAAATGTGGCTCCCATCAAACACACACACACACAAACATACTCACACACAAAAAATTATGCAAAATGTGAACATGCAAACACGAACATGTTGCTGCAGATAACATTTAAAACATGTTAGTAAGTTGTTTTTGTTTTGCACTCCCTGTTACCGCATTGCAGTACAACTATATATAGTAGTAGTAAAAGTAGCTGTATTTGATTTTCTTTTTGTGCCTTTATTGGGGAGACAGGATGGTAGATAGAGTCGGAAATCAGGGAGAGAGAGAGAGTGGGCAGTGACATGTGGGAAAGGAGCCACAGGTCGGATCCAACCCGGGCCGCCCGCTTTGAGGACTGCAGCCTATGTACATGGGCCGTGCAAACTAACCACTCAGCCATAGGCGCCCCATCAAAGGAAAATGTAATGTACAGTTGGTGTGACAATGATTGCACAAGTTCTGGTGTTAGCTTTAGTATTTTTAGTACCGCTAACAGTAGTAGTAGTAAAGTTGAGTTAATGGTGTGTTAAAATGCAAAGTAGAAGCTGTAGCAACAGTGGTTCTGCTGTTTGTAGGATTAGAGATTATATAATACAAGCAGAAGCTGTTTAAGAATGAACTTTGGTAGAAGAAGTATAATCATAGAACTTTTGTGCCGAAGATGTAGAAGAAGAAGATATCCTTTATTAATCCCAGGAGGGGAAATTGACTTTTACACTCTGTTGTTGTTGAACATGCTTCACACGCATAGGCTGAAATACACTCACACGCACAAACAGGATCCCATGGACATTCACTCATGGAGAGATCAGAGTGAGAGGCTGTACGTGAAAGAGCGCCCGAACAGTCGGTGGTTCGGTGCCTTGCTCAGGCACCTCTCGAGCTACCACTTTATTTTCCAGACTTGGTCCGCACCTGGACTTGAACCAGCGACCCCTCCCAAGTCTGAACCCATTTCCCGACAAACTGAGCTGCTGTCGTACAAAGCGGTGTAAGTGTTCCTATAATTGTAGTAGTGGAAGTTGCCTTAGTGATGATATAATTAGTAGTAGTAGTAGTTGCAACAGCAGTCGTTGTTGTCCTCGTGGTTGCAATATGTTTTGTGTTAAAATGTTAGTTCTCGTATCATTAAAGGTACAGTTAGTAGCATTGTAAACACAACATTCAAACTGGGGCCCTCCTCCTGGGCTCATCGCCTCCAGAAGCACACGCTCACTGCAGGATGTAGTGTGTATGTTTACAGCTTGTGACACTGCAAGCTACCGAACGCTAGCACAAGCTGACAACAAGGTCAGCTGCAGTACCATTAATGGCAGTGGTGTAAAGTTCCCATAGAAGTAGCAGGCAGAAGTAATCAAGGTACTTTTAGAAGTACACAAATACGACAAGAAAGTAGTGGTGGTATTTGTTGCAGCAGTTGAAGGCAATGGTGTAAGATTTAATGGTAGCAAAATATTGGTCCTCAAGGTATTTTAGCATTGATAATAATAAAACATTTTGTTTAAAGGCACCTCTCAGGAGACTCAAGATCACCTTACGGATACAGCAACAGTAAAAACATTAGTATTAATAGTGGTAGTATGAGCGAAATGGTGCTGTTAATAAAGCCGCAGTAACATGTTTACAGTCGTGTCACTGTCAATAAAAACAGCAGCTCTGTTAGTTCAGGTAAATATAAGTAGTAGTGAGTGTAGGAATGCTTTTTATTATGATGATGATAGTGGTTGACGTTTTCTACCAAGAAGTAGCTTGTGGAAGATAAATTTATAAGAGCACCCCTTTGCCAAGCGGACAGTATGTCATTCATTACCCCACACACAAACACACACACACACACACACACACACACACACACAGTGGAGCGTATCCTGGAATAGAGCTATTGTGTGTGTATCAGGGTGGAGCCGTAAGTGACACTAAGTATAGAGAGCAGAGCGGGAGGGAGCCTCACTGTCTCTCTCCTCCTGCTCTCCTCACTCGTCCACCTCTATCACATGTAATCACACACTTCTACACACATTTACACAAATCCTCGGCATTGACCCGCTCTCTATTATTAAAGTAAAAATTATAGTTTCATGGACAAAATGGATACCTTTCATGGTCCCTCAAGCCTCCATCTTTTTACATCTCCCTCCACGCTTTCATGGCGTCCGGCTGCTGCTTCATGTTCCTAATGTATCTCACTCCAAACACTATAAGTAGTGTTGATCATTTCCTTTTTCTTATTTCCTTTCTCCCTTTTTTCTCCCTTTTTTTTTTTTTTTTTTTTTTGTCGACTGCAACCATGTGTGGAGCAGCTGGAGGGTTTTAAGCGTGTGTGTGTTTGTGTGTGTGTGTGTGTGTGTGTGTGTGTGTGTGTGTTGCCCTTGTGGCGTCCGCTTAAATACTTTTAGAGTAGCACAGAGTACAGTCGGACTTAGGAGATATATTTGTGTCATTCCTGATGTGTGTAATGCTTTTACATGGAATTCCCCTCCAAGAAATGTCCGCTGTGGTTTCAAGTGATATAAATAATGTCCGTTTTTATGCACCCTAATGAGTAGATTTTATCCAGAGAGCAGCTGACCTATAATCAGTGGAACTTCTCAGATAAAACCCCAAGGTCTACATTTGGTGTAAGCATGACTTGATAACTTCTGATTCGATCTTGGCATGTTTGCACTTTGCTCTGGTTTCGCTTTTGTGCCCAAACCGCCAAGGTCACGGAGACGCTGTGGAAACACTTGTGGTTGTGTTTGCAGTGTGTTAAAAGAGCGGTGTTAGAGTTAGTCACTTTTTCAGGCCAAAAGTCAAAGGGAAGTCAATAACTGGTGTAAAAAACATAAGTAACATGAATTATAAAGGTAGTTAGACATAGTGGTAGTGTTGCAGAACATGTTTGTTTTCAATCATGAGAAGATTTATATGACTGTCTTATAAAAGGTAAAAATCTGTGTGTGTAAGCACTGGATGTAGATGATTTCATTCAAATGTATTGAGTTAGCACAAAGCTGTTTCTTTGGCTTTTTTTTTTGTTTCATTCACAAAGCAGCAGTGGATACTAAATCTGCAGCAATTAGCTAATCTAATAATTTGTTAATCATAGATGCAGAGAAATTGATGAGCTTCTAAAAGTAAGAAAGTTTACCTTTAAGGCGGGGCTCCCAACAGCTTAAACCTCTGTGTTGATAATGAGCAGAATTCATGCTTTATAGTTGTGACACAAACTTGTACATTACTGCTGTCATCTGAAACCGTAACTGTAATATCTCTGGTGGTTTTGTTAACCCTGGAGGTCCATATCCAACCTTTCTGCTGCTGTGTGTTATGATTTGCTTCCATCTTTGATAAAGCAAATCCACCAAACAGCATCATCTCATAGTTCATCCCTACCAGCTTTATCGTCAACTTCATGTACTTCCTGCTGTTTTTTTAATTTGTTTTTATTTTTTTTTACCGCAGACGCTGATCATGAAACCGAAATGTCTCTGTTACAAGAATAATTTGAAGCGATCTCACCAACCTCAATATTTGACAATCCTGCGTACTCTCTGCAGACAGAAATGTAGAAAACATGAGCCCTGCTTTGACCTTTATCGTTACTGGAGCTGTCACCACCGTACACGGCAGCACTTAACAACTGTCACCATGTTTCTCATGCTTGTAGCTGCAGATGATGCAGGGGTTTTCTACCTGGAAGATATGTAAAAAATAATATTGTGATTTGTTCATTTTTATGCTTTTTTTTTTTTTTTTTTAAACCATCTCTTTATTGTCTTTTATAGTAAAGCATAAACAGTGTACAGCAAAACAGTACACATAATACGAAAACTACAAAAGAGGAAATGAAAGTCAAGGAAAAAATAAAATAATAATCATAATAAAAACAAAAACATAGCAGCCCTACTGACAGTCAGATCTGTTCATCAGTCCAAACCTCATTTTGTATGTCATTACCCTCCAGGAAGTTGTACAAAATAGTCCACACTTTCCAAAACTTTTCAACTTAGATTTTTTGAGAAATAGCTTCTCCTTTCAAGAGCAAGAAAGAGAGTCATTCCTTTCAACCACTGAGAGAAGGGACTTTTGTGGAGTGACTAAGATTAGTAACTGGGTGCATGTGTTGATCAGATACTGTAGATAAGAGAGTATAGTCAAGCAGCAACATCCGGTCTTAAAAAATGGGGGTGAATTTTTTTAATACGGCTCCGCTTTGATTTTAAAACGATACTTGTGATCCATAGTTAGGCGCATAGCTGACAGGTGGGTGGGATGTAACGGCTTCCACTCTAAGCCTGTCGTTAGGTTGACTGAGAGTTGGGCTGAGACGGGATTTTCCATCATGGCGGGGGCTGACAATGAGCCTCCAGAGCCCCCCCTGCAGTGACAAATGGCTGACGACACTCAGGCTTGGTCCATTAATATTTACAGCCTAGTTTACATTTATTAATACGAGATCTCATTCCCGATTGTTCATATATCTTGACGTGAACAGCCGGATTGAAATGTTATCATTGCTTTCCTTGATCTTACCTTCCAGTACTGTTAAGACTAATGAAACACTTTTATTTTTATTTGCTCACAGTTGACTTCACATGAGTCCTTTATCTATAAATAACACCATCATGCTTTATAAGTCTGCTGTGACTGCATGTTTTATTATTTTCAGGCACTATTGTTTTCCACATCCTGTTCTCTCTACAGGTATCATCAAAGATAAATCTAACCCACAAACTGCCCTTTGTTGGTTTTTAATGTGTTTCACACAGCTCAGCTTAGAGTCAGTGAAGTCAGGTACTTTCCAAACTGTCTGTAATCCAAGACTGAGGTTAAGGTTTGTAAAGGTCATGGACAATATAAACATCCAGGGAGTACATGTAGGAGTTACTAACTATGTGTGAGAGAGTTTAACCATAAATATAACTGCTGTTGTAGGTGAGCTGTTGCACTTAAAAAAGTCTTTATTTTCTGCACATAGGTTGTGTTTGTCCACATCTTCAAGTTGAATTCTCTCACTTTAAAGCTGCATTAAGCAATATCTTTCAAAGTCACATTAAAAAAAACTCCCCCTAATGTGAACCACTGTCGTAGTCTGCAGCCTGAAATAACTTCTTTCAAGTCATAGTATCGCTCCGCTGGCCTCAATGAAACCCAACCAATGCACCTGCTCTCATCAAAGGAAGTGTACAACCAGCTCACTCAAGCTGTTTATACACTTCCTGTGTAGCGCAAAATGGCGGAGAGGCGAAGGGGCTGAAGAACGTCGAACAAATAGCAAACCAAAGACATCCGATTATTTTTCTCAGAAGTTGGGGCGACCAAACCAGGGCTGAATTGGATTTACGTTCAGCATGTGACCAAAAAGATGACTGCAAGTCCAGATTCCTCTGTTTCGGCTGAATGTGTAAGTAGTCAGTTGTTTGCTTAAAAGTTAGCTGTAGGAGCAGATAGAGTCAGGGTCTGTTTGTCTCTTAATGTTAAAAAAAAAGATATCGCTTAATGCAGCTTGAATTTAGTTTTGGGGTTTAATTCATAAATGTTTTGGCCACGTGTTCCCATCATTGACACGTCATAGTGCACTCATTGTAATTTAACTTAAAAAAGACACTTATTATTTGTTATCTTGGTTTTACTCACTCTATGATTTTGATTTTATTGTGCACAAAGATTTAAGTTTCATTTGAGCTAATTTTTTCGCAGCTATTTAGTCACTGCAGTGTATCTTCTTAAAGCACCTGCTTGTTTTTATACTTAGCAAGTTTGACAATAGTTCACTGCTTTTATTTGCTACGTTTGATTGTGTCATGTCTTTTTGCAATGTTTGCAATCAATGGTGTCTTAAAATGCTGTGAACAGAAATATCATTTTTATGATTTCAGCCAAATCACTTCTGTTATTTCAGCAGTTTATTCAATGAGGTGACCCAAATGTTACTTTTAACTTCAGCACTTTCTTTGTTGATAAGGATTACGTTTATATACTCGTACACAGTTGTAAAACACTTAATGAGAGTAAATGAAGACATGTGTAGTTCTCCTTTAAGGTTTAACAAACTGTTTTGGGCTACCGAGGCTTCATCCGCCGCTAACTCTAAAATAATATCTGGTAATGTAGATGAAACAAAAAAACTCAGAGCTGAAGGATTGTCCTCACCTGTGCTGAAGACATAAAAATCCAGCCGCCTAAAGGAGCTAAATTAAGCATTAACTTTGTTGCATCAGCAAATGAGTGGCCTTAAAGTTTTATCCTTCAAGCTATTTGCCATAATTTTTACAAAAGTGTCAGTAAGAACCAAAATACTGTTCGGATCTCAATCAATTTTAATTTGTATAGCGTCAACTCATAACATGTGTTATCTCAAGACACTTTACAAAAAGCAGGTAAAATACCTTACTCATTGTTATGTTACAAACAGAGCAGGTAAAAGACCTTACTCATTGTTATGTTACAAAAGAGCAGGTAAAAGACCTTACTTATTGCTAGATTACAAAAATCTATATTTTTCTGTCCGTAAAGCAAATGTTTTGAGCATTAAAATCCACTGACCTACCTAAAGTCCACTCATGCACCCAAACCCTGCTCTTGATAAAGTACCCCGTGTTAAAAGTGCGTGCTGGGGTACTTAAGTTTGCTCCTGCGGCCCTTTTTGTCACCTTTTGTGTTCTCTCCCTTTTTACAGGCCTTCTCACCTGCTCATTACAGCCTTTGTGGGCTTGTTAGCGCTAGCTAGCCTTAGCGTCCCCTTTGAGCTCGACGTTCGCCCCTTGCTCTCCACTTTTTAACTGCCCATCTATAAAGATTTGTCCGCCTGTTTAGGACACACAAACCTGCTGGCCTTTTCAGAGCGCACACATGGTCAGAGTTAACACCATTAGAGCTAGTGAGCTAATGAAAGCCACTGAATTAAGATTGGATTGAGGGATTGTGTGCATGTCTAAACTGCACCGTGCACACTACAGCTCTGACTCTTTAGTATCTGATTTCTAAAGTATCCATGTCTTTTATTTTGATTGGTTATTTTAAGTCTACCGTAACGCTAAATCTATGAGGGGTCGGCATAATTAAAGTGGAAAAGTTCCCCTCATGCCCTCATTAAACATAAACACTTAACAATATAAGTAGTAATCCCCTTCTCATGTCCTAGTGTGTGTTTGTGTGTGTGTGTGTTAATCGGATCTGGGAGTGATTTTACACTGATCCAATGCAGACACACTCTGCTGGGTGTACCTGCTCTGCGTTGTACTAACAAGAGTAGACTAATAGATATGTGCACTTGGATTGTGTGGTGCATGTAGCAGCTTTATGTATGTGTGTGTGTGTATAAGGCCTGTACATGTGTGTACGTTCAGTTATTATGTCTGCGGAGTCCTTTGATGAGTCTAGACAAGGGCCAGCGGCAGTTTTCTCAGACCTAGACTCTGCTCCGTCTGTTTCCCAGGAGATGGCGGCCTCTGACCCGTGTGCAAATGCTCCCCCAACCCCGCCAGAGGAGCCGGAGCCCTCCCCCTCCCCTCGCAAGAAGCGCGGCCGTCGGAAACTCGAGCAAACAGAGAAGAATAAGGGTATAGATTTCATACAAAGTCATATAATTCCTGTTACATGACTTTGTCCACATATGACGTTATCACAATGTTTTAAGACGTCTTTAAATTTCACAGTATTCAAAAGCTGAATATATGACTTTTTAGATGCTTTAAAGCTCCTGTGAGGAACTTTAGGTGTGTGTCGCCCCCTGTGGACAAAGAGGTTCACCTTAACTTTGCTTATCTTTGTCCCGTACCTGTGCAGGAATTATTTTATGACAAAAAAAAAGACGGTACAATGAATTTTATACTTATACTATAAAAGAAAGGTCCTAAAATGTTTTTTCTACCCCGTGGCAGAAATAACAGGCGTTAGAAAATACGATATGGAAATCATCATCAGTCGCTGATGGTATTGTTTGCGTTTTTTTAGGTCATAAAAAGGCCAGACAGTTCATTTCAGTCTGTTTCAAAACCAGATAAAAACTCCTCACAGGGGCTTTAAGCGTTTAAAAGGTACACAAATTATTCGTATAAGACATTCTTTAAGAGTACCAGTGTTAGTTTACCTGCAATTTTAAACTGTAAATGACTCCCACATTGCAGTGTTTGATGGTACTTTAAAGCTTTGAATATGTATGCCTGGACAAAGTGATGAAAACCATGACTTTACCTCATTAAAGCTCTTGTTAAATCTGTACAAATGGGCCATTTCCTGTAACTTCTCTTCTCCTGCAGACGAGCCAGACGACAGAAATTGCGACTCCCCCAGAGAGGTGAGACACCAAGTAACGGAGTTTTTTTTTTTCTTTTCCACATCCAGGAATACAGACAAAACATTCTCATAGTTAAAGCAGATTTTAAAGTGCGTGTATAACAAGGTTTTTTTTGGGTGTGCATGTGTGTGCAGGTGGAGACTGGGAGGCTGCGGAGGAGGCCGGTCCCCAGAGTGACTTTCCAGGCTGGAGATCCGTATTACATCAGCAGGAGACAGAGAGAAGAATGGCTCAGCCGCTGGAAGATGGAGGTGGGAGAGAAACAGGTCTCTGTCTGTGTGAAATTACAGCTTCAGAATCCAGAAGGCTTTTGTTTTCCTGTTTGGAGCTCTGTCAGAATTAAACATTTAAAGTTAAGGCCTCTATCATTATGAACAGGGCCAGTTTGAAGAGAAGACAGTTTATTCACTGTGCTGCACTTTTCTTGGATTCATTTGATCTTGGATTGTCTTTAAAGTCTAGCATACATCTTAGAGGTTTGTTTTTTTCTGTAATAATCTGCAGAGAGGATGGAATTATAATTGTTTAAGGATGCTTTTATGTTGAAAACCATCCTAATAATAGAAGAAGACAGCTGTGGTTTCGCTCCATGTCGTTTTGAAACATAAAATTTGAGAAGCATTGAGCGACAATGCTACACATGAACTTACTTGGACGTAAAATGACCTGTGTTAGGTTATTGTGTTGATGCTCTTTTTGTGTTGAATGTTCGTTTTATTCAAATAAAGTGAGCGAGCAGTCTAAAATATCCAACTGAAGATTATTTTTCAATGTTTAAAAATGGATTGAAGCCCGTTTTGAGCAGCTGCTCTGCTCATATGACATACTCCCCTCACTACAACATACATGTTCTTTCTGTCAGGGCTGCTGCTGTGGTTCATATAGATAAAACAAAAACAAAAAAACACCTCCACTCAATCATCCACCCATAGACTCCGATGCATCCTTCATCCAGGAGGGGAGTTAGTGTCAACACCCCCCCCTCTCCCTGCCTTGTTGACGCAGGTGTTTAATGGTCTGATGTGATAAGATCAGAGTCTAGATTTCAAACATTTATGCTGCACGTAATCATTCACTTTTATAGTTCTGAAAAGTACTTGATGTTTATTTCGAGGCCATATTGCCCTGCTTGTTTGTTCATCTTTTAGAAGGCTTGTTTAAGCAAGAAGGCCGTTACTGTTTGTGTTTCTGAACATTTTACATTTCAAGGAGTTGTTTTAGACCAATAATTATCTTCCATTGAAGAATTTCAGGACCATTTGAATCCCCCGGTTTTGACCCATTTAGCTCGATTCAGCTTTTTAAAGACACGTCAAAATAAATACTTTCTTAAAAGAACCTGCCCACTGGAATCTAATTATCTTTATTTATTTATCTGTATTCATCAGCACTCTCTGCAGTCTCCCTGCCCTTCTTTAGTCCGTTGACTTTATTTGTTTACACTCTAAACAGACACAAGGTTTCCTGCTGAAAGAAGGACCGGGCTCGTCTGTTTGATTGACTTTTGCAGTGACTCAACACTCAACAGCGGAGTCACATTGAAAGTGAGAATGGAGCCTTGCCCTTCAGAGGCTGCAAATGTTTTTCACCCACAGTTTTCTTTAGAGACTTCAGCTTTAAGTTTACACTTTGAAATGCCTTCGTGTGAGTTTAACATTTTAGTTATTTAATTGCGATGTTATCTTAAAAGTTGTGGTTGTGGCTCCTCTGACATTCCACTTATTCCTTTTTTACATTTCAAGTATGGACCCTTGACTTCAGTATTTTTACATTTGCATGTTTACTGCTACTGCTCCCAGTAGTTAGAAACTCCCAGAGAGTAATGACTCAACTCAGCCGCTCACTTGAGCTGTTGAATCTTGACCTTTAGCTTGACTCTTTGTTATGCTTTTATGTAAAACTTCACCCGCACAGATCTCATTTCTTCAAGTTTTCAACCACTTTCAGCAACATCAAAAAACCTCTAAAACCCTGCTGTGTGCAACATGACTAGCTTCAAACATCAAGCATTGACAAAGTTGGCAACTAGCTATTGAACATAGTGCAGTATAGCTTATTATTTCCCTCACCAGCAGTTGCAGACCAAACACAGAGCTGAAGAGTGAATAAATGGGACTTGCATTCAACAGGTGGTCAGAAACACGGCTCCAAAATGAAAGCTAATGATGCTACATATCTGCAGGACATCTAAATAGGAAACGTAACAAGTTCAGCTTTACGACTTCAAACATGTCAGTGCTGTGTTTACAGCTTGTAATGGTGACCAGCTAAAATAGCATTAAATTCCCTTATATCATCATCAGAATAATACAGAAATGTGACACGAGCATGCACCTGTAAAATATTGATATAGAGAACATGCTGTGCTGCAACCCGGACAGAACAAATGTGTGTGAGTCTATGGAAAAGAGAGTGTATGAGGGGAGGGTAAAAGAAAGAGAGACACAGTGACTGTGAGACAGGATGTGTGTGGTCAGGAGAGGAAGAGAGAGAAAGTCATTCATGTTGATTGACAGATAGTGCTGGCTGAAACACACAGAGATGTGAGCGTGTGTGAAGTATAACCGGAGTGTGTGAAAGAGAGGCCGACTGAGCAGACAGCAACCTCACCAGCGTCTTCCTGCAGCTTTGAATTAGTTCAGTCAGTCTGTGTTTGATGGACACAACCCTCAATTATGTCTCTACACGAACAAAAGAGAAAACAGTTTTGACTGTTCACAAACAGGGTGCCTCAAATGTATTTAGATAGTATGCTGCTTCTTTTTTTTTTTTGCATTTGTGACTTCCTGCTGTCTTCTCTCAGACTGACTCTTCACCTACTCTAAAGCCATGGTGCTGTGTGTTTTACACAAGTGCAGGGAACAGAAACTTAAACCTTTTTCAACAAGAATTTGTTGTTTTGGTATTTTAGACATTAACAAAATAAACTGCGTACCGTACAAACCATACAAAGTACATCCAATTCTCTCTTCCCCCTCTCTAATCCAATCGAGCAGCCATATTTACATACAATAGTTTAACAACAGGCATGTGCAGGAAGTCAGGTTTTGTATTGGTGTGGCAAGTAAAAGAAAGGGTTCATTAACTGAAAGATAAAGTAAAAATTGAGCAAAGGTATCAAGTATTCTTGAAAAGGTTCCCATATCTTTTTAGTTTTCTAAACCTCATATCAATTTGAAATCTAGAAATCTTGAAATCTTGGGATGCAAGACAGGAAAAGCAGCGATAAAAAAACAGAAGCAACAGAGTCCCCTTTACAATGCTATGATGAGAAGTGTTCCCCTTTTTATGGATGCAATCTGTTGGTTCACACAATCACAGTATAAACAAAATAGAGAAGGACATACTGAGGAAAAGAAAACATGCTGAAGCAGTTTCATTACGTGCACAGAGAGCACACTGGTCGCAGGATATAAACGACACCTTTCAGTCGCTCAGGGTGGATTCTCCTCAATATTTCCTGCTGAGTTCTCACATCAGCTCACTCCGGCTTCATGTGGAAAATTTGCCGAGGGGCTGGCAGGATAAAAAATATGCGTAATGTTGGAGTGAAAAATGTGGCTGTTTGCGTTTACACATGAAGCTCATCCGAAAAATGTTACGACATTTTAAGGAGTTTTGTGCAAGTGTGAAAGAAAGACAGAAAGCGAAATGATGGAGGAAGCCCACTTAACAATGTAGCAGGTTAATGTGAACAATAAAGAAAACAGGAAAAACACCTAAACACCAAAAAAATGTAAATGACATAAAAATGATCTAAGAAGATTTAAAAAAAACCTTTAAAAAACCCTTTAAAGCTTCAGAGATGTCTCAACTTGATGTAGGGCTGCAAACAGGCAATGTTATTACAACGACTTCAAGCAGTGAAACGATCAGAAACCACTGATTTAACCTTTAATGTGATGAAATGAACCATGCATTTCATCACATCGTTAGCTAACCAGTAAATGTTGTAGTTTAAACAGTTCAATCCTCCACTCTGTAGATCAGTGGAGGGAAAGTCTGTAGCAGCAAAAAGGGAAACACTTTGGGTAAGCACCTAAAAATTGCACACAAGTACATATGGGACAGCAGGAGTACAGAAACTCTGCAGGTCAAACTAAATGCAAAGTATTCAGAGGGAAGATTTGAAAAAGGGAGAAGAAAGGCAGTAGCATAGCAGGAAGAAAGAAAGAATGAAAGGAAGGAAGGAAGGAAGATTTTTTTTAAAAAGGAGGTAAAGCAAGAAGAAGAATAAAAGCAGTCAAATAATAAAGATAGCAGAGAAAAAGAAGACCGACTGAGATGTAAAAACAGGTATGAGACAGATCCTGACGACGTGAGGGAAACGAGAGAAACAGGAGAAAGAATAAGTGAGAAAAGAGTGTGTGTTCGTGTGTGTGTGTGTGTGTGTGTGTGTGTGTGTGTGTGTGTGCGGCCGTGTGAATGTGTGCAGAGATTGAGGTAAAATCAGTGATGGTGACAGAGGTTAAACAGTTCCAGGTTTCTGCCTCTGTGTGTGTGTATGTGTGTGTGTGTGTGTGTGTGTGTTTGCTCTGTCAGTCAGTTGAACTGCAGCCAGCTGTTCACACCCTCATCAGCATCACATCTGACTGCAGTCTGAAGGAAACCTGGTAACTCTGCAGTGTTCTCCATTTTGGGTTGAAAAAAAAAAAAAAAAAAAAGGAACCTGGCATCTTTTCACTTCAGTCTAAAGTTACAGCCCAAAAAAAAAAACTGAACTCTGAGTGAGGTTAAGTGTACTGTGTATATTCGAGGGATGAACTTTATTTCCTCCTTCAGAAATAAACTCGACTTTGACCTCATTTTCTGCTGCTTTGATTAGAAACACACTGCGCACGAATGTAGCCATGACCTTGTTTTTACCTCCAACCACTTGTTATGATGTGAAGGATGGGAAGCAAGACGCATCATTTCTGAAACTCTTTGTGTTGTATTATAACTACTGGCACACTGTGTGATATATTAGAACAACTCTAATGATTAAACAGCTCACGCTTTTCTTTTTTGGCACCTTCTCTCTCGCTATGCTGCGTTTTTCTTTCCAATTGCAAGTAGAGCTGCAATCAAAGATTATGATACATGAATAGTTTCCTTTGCAAATGTCAAAATTTAAAATGTAAAGATTTTAGGTGATGACTTTATACTTCTTATTCTGTCTCACCAACAGGTAAAAAAAAAAAATAATAACTTCTAAACTATCATTTATGACAAAGACAAGTAAGTACAGTTTATTTGTGTAGCACTTTTCACAAACTAGTCGTTCATGGGCCGACATTATAAAATCCTGCTATGACCAGGAACAATAATTGACCCAGTTAAACATCGATCAATAGGTCGACTTGGGTGGACATCATTACCCATAAGCCTCTAAACTACAAGCACATGTTTGACGTTCTGTTTGAAATGGATGGCTCGATGTTGATTCTGGTCTACTGTAATGTAGTTTAAAGCCAAAAACTTAAAATGTCCAGCAGAGAAAATGTAGCGGACAAAGAGCGATATAGCACCAAAAGAAGGGGTAGATATTGGACTCATGTTGGATACACTCTACAGGACAATCAAGACATTTTTGGGGAACGATTCCCTCCTTCTAACGAAAGTAAGCAAAATCCCAAGTGCCAGATTTTCCTGTGATGTAAGGAGTGTTGATTGTGGCCGCACCGATTTCAAATCACAAATGTCCTGTTGTGTGGTGGGGGGAAACCCCGCGGTCAGCCGAGCACGCACTCTATGAATAATCACGTGAATGATAGCCGATTAGGAAGCAAGATGACTGAAGAAGAAAGCACAACAATCACAGCAAATCCAATTTTTACTCACCTCTTAAGCTCGCGCTACTTGCGTTTCTGCTCCTGCGCCAATCGTTTCTTCTTTTTTTCATTGTGAATTTTTTTCGTGAAAAGTTGTCTGAGAAGATCATCACCCGTTCTTCTTGCCTCTCTTCCGCCATGATTGTTTACTCTTATGTCATGTCTGACCTCAAGAGGTTTTGAGAAAGTTCCAGTTGTGAGAGTTGTTATTGAAATGAATCAGTATCTGTTACAGTGTTATTTCATGTTTTTTTTTTAACAAATCGTTGTTCTCCACACACCGCAGGAATAATACTGTTACATTTATCATTATTTGTCATCATGTATGGTATCTTTTAAAAATGTTTTTGTGTCCAAATGCATGCTAGGGTTTCAGTTTTTTTCTCCTTTTTTTTATGCCTGTATTGTAGAGACAGGACGGTGGATAGAGTCAGAAAACAGGGACAGAGAGAGAGTGGGGAATAACATGCGGGATTCAAAACCTGGGCTGCCAGCTTCGAGGACTACAGCCTCTGTACATGGGGCGCACACTCTAACCACTCGGCCACCGGTGCCCCCCCGGCAACAGTTTTTCCACCACATAGCTACAACAACTTTCTTTGTCACAAATTTGATGTTTGAAAAATCGTAAATTGATGCAGCTGTGAATGATTTTAACTGGATACATTAGAGTAATAAGTGAAAATACAAAACAGTGTTCTCCATGTTTTATATAAATAACAGAAATATTATGTCTACCTTTCTTTATTTTGCTCTTTGTAACTCAAAACTGTCTCATCTGACTCTCTGTGTAACTGAGTCTATGTGTACTCTCCTGTGTGTGAGTGTGTGTATGTGAAAGTGTGTGTGTGTGTGTGTGTGTCTCTATGTGTATGTGAGGTCACGACCCTGACACATTCTGTTGCCTTGTCAACTCTGAGGCTTACCTAACCTTTGACCTCTGCTCACATACACACCTCGCAGACACACATGTAAACACTTGGTGGATTTGTGTGTGTGTGTGTCTGTCGTCATCACCCTGAAACTCCCTCGGGCTACCAGACATAACTCCACACAGGCACTCATTGTGTGTGTGTGTGTGTGTGTGTGTGTGTGTGTGTGTGTGTGTGTGTGTGTGTGTGTGTGTGTGTGTGTGTGTGTGTGTGTGTGTGTGTGTGTGTGTGTGTGTGTGTGTGTGTGTGTGTTGTTGAAGTTCACCTAAACATCTGTTGGGAGAAGGAGCCAGTAAATCACACACTTCACTGCTGGCCAATGAGCGCAGAGGGTGAAGAGGACTTGAGGGCGAGTGTGTCCGACGCAGACACAGAGAGGAGAGTGTAGGAGAGAAGAGGAGGAGGTGAGAGAGAGAGAGAGAGAGAGAGAGAGAGAGAGAGAGAGAGAGAGAGAGAGAGAAATGAAGAAAATGAAGGAGAGAAAGAGGGCCAGGGAGGAAGGGCTGCCTTTAAAGAGCTGCCATGTCCTGTCTGTAAGTGATCTGATTTTTTTCCTTCTGCCTTCTCCTCGTGTCTTAAGTGTTGCAGAGTATGCCAGTAAGGTTGTCAAAGATGTTCAATTCTTTTCCATACCACATGTTTTAAAACTATCTTTTATTTTAATGATTCATAGTATCATAAAGGACCAAAGCTTTTAAAAAACTACAGCTCTTCAGTCGTGCTTTAAATCGAAAGCTATTGCGACCAAATGAGAGAGCACACTGTCTAAATTGCTCAAAAACATTGGCAAAGTTTTGGCACAGAATCGTTGCCATTTTTTGGTCTTAAAAAAAAAAAGAAATTCCCCGATATGACGTGCCTAGGAATTGTGTTTTTGTTGTTGTGGTATCAAAACAGCTGTCCAGTACCAGAATAGTTTCAAAGATTAAAAGCTAGTGTGTGAGGAAAAGTCGGCTTTATTTCACAACAAGTGATTCAAACTTTTTCTTTCACAAACTAGATGAATCTTTGGAAACAGCGTGTAATGCAGAGTGTTTTAAGCTTTCTTTTGGCTTAGTGCTTGAACATATAAGAGACATCATTGTGTTAACTTTCTGTTTACCTGTTTGTTTGGTTTTTTGGCGGGAAGAGAGAAGTTTTGGGACAAAGATAAACTCTGTTAATCATCGTAATACCCCCCCCCCCCCCCCCCCCCTCAGTTTATCTTACAAGCCAACTTCACTCAACTCGACTTTATTTGTCCCTGAAGGACGATTGGTTTCACAGCAAGGCATGACAGGACAGAAAAAAGACAAAACACATTTAAAAGTCTACCACGGTAAAATGTAAGAGGCACTCGATAAGCAATAAGTGATGCTTGACTGATGATCTTAGCAGCTTCCATTAGAATAAAGTGCTGAGTCAGCATGTAGCCGTGTAATTAAGTAAAAGAACGAAGCACAAAAGAAATCCCTGAATATGGATTCACACCAGACCTCGTAGAAAACGTAGAAATTGTCATGCCCATTGTCACCATGCAACATCTTAGATTGAATCTGGGTACAAAAAAAGGATTTTGAGATGTTAATACATATCATTTATTACTAACAGCCTGTTAAAGATCAAGTGCTCATGAGAAAACTGTAAATAATGTAGTATAAGTTGCTTAACTAACAAGAGATCCAAAAACAAACAGCAGGTAGTTTTTATTTAATTTATTTTATGGCCTGAGGGAATTTTCCTCCGTTTTATTTACTCCTCAAATTATGTTAATAATCTAGAAAACAACAACAAATCCCCAGAAAACACGCTGCAGTGTTAATATCTAGTGTCAGACACCATTGTTTGATTGATGAATTCAGTCTGAAGTTCAGCTCAAAGCAGACTTTATTATCTCAAATGGTTTTCCAATAGGGGTAAAAGTTGAAATCCCCAACCAATTATCACACCAAAAAAAAAGCTAAAAGGTCCATTAATGATTCAAACAGATGCTGTTTGATTGGTTTCATTATTCAGGCATCCAGAGAGCTTCATAGAAAAGCGCTGATGGTGTCCTTTAACATGTCCCACGACTCAGATCGATAGTACTGAAAGAGTCTCTCACTGTGTGTTACCTACTGACAATGTGAGAGGGGGTCCTAATTTCTCTCTTCTGATTGTTCTGTGTGTGTGTGTGTGTGTGTGTGTGTGTGTGCATGCTGAGCAACGTTGGGTTCATCTCCAGGTCAGGGTCGGTCATGCTCATAAAGGGGGGCGCTTTAAGAAACGGCTCATTTGGCCGAGGTCGCGGGGTGAGCGGTCAGAAGTCAAGGGGGAGGCGGGAACAAGAGTGAAAACAGTGACCGGGCCACGAGGTTCTGTGGAGGTCAAAGTCGTAACTCACAGAATTACAACTTCTTTCAGTCTCGTTCCCCCGGTCTTCCTTTAGTCGCCCCACAAACATGGCTGCTGGTTTCTTTGTGCACGCTTTATTTTCTAGAACAAGAAATAAACCAAATATTCTGAATTCTAATATTGCTCTATGTGTTTCAAACTACGAGAGGCGTGTAGTGGTGGGACAGTACAAATGAAAGACGTCAATCAAAACATCAGCTTGACTGGTGACCATTTAAGCTGCTCACATTCAGTTCAGCTGATTAAAGAAATCCCGTTAAAGAGCCTTTGATTGGCTCCACAGGCGAGTGAACCGATTACTTTATCAATGCAAACACAGAGTAGTGACATCTGGATACAAATGCTGCATATTTGACAGTCACTTCTCAGATAAGATATACTGTAAGTTAATGTCTCCATAGGGCAATTTCTTGTTGCACAGTGAATTCAAATAAACACAAAACAATACAACATACAACAGCAGCAATACCCTTGCAACATTTTTCCACATAAACATAAACGCCTTCTCACAGTTTTGACGTTTTGGCTTATTGCGAAACCCCTCGGCACACCTTAATGAGAATCTGAATGGACAGAGGCAGAAATGAACTTATATGTTGCATGTACTGACATCATGTCTGTGTGTTATATTTGCTCCGTCATTATTAGGAAACTGAGATCTCTCATTGTGTCTGTCCCTCATCTGAGTCCAACGCTCCAGAAGACTTTTGGTCATTGTCACTCAGAAGGACCCCACAAAGTCAGCCCCCCTGTTTTCTTTCTATTTTCTCCTCTTCCTGCATATCTCTCTCCCGTTCTCTTGCTCGTTCCTCCCTCTTCCTTCGTTTCTCCTCTCTTTCTCGCTGACCTTCCTGGGCTGTGACAGGCCGACGCAACTCTGAAGCACAAGACACTTCTGTTTTTTTTTTTTATCCGTGTGCATTTGTTTGCGTTTGCAGCTGTCGTTTAAAGCGGGAAGTTTTAGATTGTCTTCATGTTGTTTCCTACCTGACACGCTCAATTTCAGCTGTTTAAACATAATATTTAAACAGTTTGTGGCGATGTGTTGATCTTCCTGAGCAAACATTTTTTGAGGCAATTCAGAGTGGAAACCTGAATGAAGTCTGTAGAAGAGCCTCCTCACTGGCTGTTCAGACAAGTGAATCAATAAGATGTCAGATGGATTACAACACCAGCTCAGCTGTTAAAACATCACATTTAAAACGTTTTTGGTTGTGTGTCAGTTATTTTAAGCAGACATGTTTTTCAAGACCCTGCCAAGTGGAAGCCTCCCTGTTGAAATGCTTTCTACTGACCTTACTGCTGTACTCAGTTCAGACCTTTATTTACAGCAGTGGACAAAAAAACACAACAGATAAAAGAAAAAGACATAGGACAGTGCAAAACAACTTATAAATGTTACTGTTTGTTAAAATGTTCTCTGGAATGGTAGCAATATAAATAAAGTGCTATAGTGCAGCTTGAAAGTGCAGTCGTGGTTTAAAGAAGATTAAGAGCATTAATTGCACGAGGAACATTCTGAAAGTTTGTATGTGTTGCTCTTGGCTCTGAGCAGCCTGAACAAACTCCTCTAAGAGAGGATGGTGAGAGCTGGACAAGATCGACTTTGCTTTCCTCACACTTTGTCTGTTCCACATACCTGATAAGGAATGCTGCTAAGATAACTTTTTATAGCTTTGATAAATTATTATATTTTTCATTTTTCAGTATTTGACTCTCTTTTTTTTAAGACATAAATTTGAGACATGATCAACGTCTTCTGTTAAAAATGTCTGCATTTCAAATTTCAGATGATTTTTATTTTTTTTTGCACTGAAAACTTTTATCATCAACCACTCTTAAACAGCAGGATTAAAATCCACAGCAGGTTAAAGTGAAGATGCACTGACTGAGAAAATCAGGTCTGATTTTGAGGCTGATGATGTAGAAGTCAGAGTTTGTTCAACAGGTGATTCCTCTGCACAAGAAAAAAACCTCTTCTCTGAATCAGTAGTTAGGCGTACTAGAAGACCGCATTAAATTGATTTGGAACAACAATAAAACTTCGGCTACAGATATCGACTCACGCCACAGTATTTCCAAAGTGTGGATGTCTGTCAACAGTGCTGATACCGATGTTGAACCGATGCATCGGTCATCTCTAGTTTAAAATAATCAGATCGAAGTTATTTTGCGTTTTCTGCTGTGATTCATGAAGCTGACCGTTCAGTATCTTCCCTCCTGAGTTTTTTCTACCACAGAAAGCCAGAGCAGAGGAATGTAGTTTGATATTTCATCTGTGAGTCATCTGCATCAAAGCAGCAAAGCTTCCTGATGTGGGATTCCATCTGTTGATGTTGCCAGGCAACAATCTGTGTCATCCAGTAGGCAGGATTTTGGTTGATACTAATTTGCTAAAAGGTTCATTTTCAACCCTGGAAAAACACAATGTGGTCCAGATACTGAGATAAATGATGAAGTCAAATTCAAACATTGAAGTGTAGATGAAATGTGAAATGTCCTTAGTGAAGAAATGACTGTTATTAATTATACGTGTAATTAATTAATTGCACTACTACTATTAATTACACTATTCAGCTTTTCATCAAGTCAATAAAAAACAAAAACATGACGAGTTATTTGAAGATTAGGAGTTAATAAAGTTCAGATCTGACACAACAGAGCGGAGGGTTGATTCATCTTGTTACCAGATTAAAAGAGAAGCCAGAAAACTTAAAACTACGAAATAATTCATCCAAAGACAGTAAAAAAAGGATTCACATCTAAACAGTAAATCCTGGCATGTCCGGGTAGCGTGTTAGCTGCAGACGCGTCATTCGAGAAGGAAATCTTGATTTCTAGTTGTCAAAGATGGGCGGCGGACCAACCTCTGCAATCCCTTCAGTGATTCATCTGAGCCTGTGATTCATGTTCCTCCTCCGTTTGAATAAGTAATCCCGCCTGCACACGCTGAGTTTTACAAAAACATCTTCATCCACATGAAAACGTAAAGCCCGCTGTGACGGCTGTCATGAGCACACCAAGTCAAAAAACAAAGTCCTTGAGATGCGGCAGCGACCATTTCATTCACAAGTGTATCCATCCGGGCGCCTCTGCCTGTCAACATAGTGGGAGAGCACCTGTGTATGTATCGTTTATAAAGCCTACATGGGAACGAGGCCTTACTTTACTTTACAAAAAGCTTCAGAACGGTTTGGTTGTGTTAGAATTTACAAAAAGGAAGCAAAGTTTTCCTTAAAACGTCAGACTTTTTGTTGTTTTCCTGGATGCTCATCATCAATCACAGCTCATTTAAATGTTTTCCAGCTTTGAGAATATTTCCTTTTTGAATTTTTGAGTCATAAAATTCTACCAAGATTTGGGATTTTGTTGCGTTGTTGTCTTGCAGAGCATTACAAGGACTAAAAAAAAGCAAATGAGTCTCCTTATTTCAAAATAGTTCCATTTTTCAGTTCATTGAGTCACATTCGCGGTCTGGGATTTAAACTACAGGAAAGTGAGTTTGTGTTGTAAGAGGTAGAAATCCAGACGTTCCTTTTAAGTGTCCCAGATGTTTAAGAAACTAGTGACGACATATGGAGTGTCCCTTACAGTGCACAGATATGTGTGTGTGTGTGTGTGTGTGTGTGTGTGTGTGTGTGTGTGTGTGTGTGTGTGTGTGTGTGTGTGTGTGTGTGTGTGTGTGTGTGTGTGTGTGTGTGTGTGTGTGTGTGTGTGTGTGTGTGTTGTCAGTGTGTATGAGTGTGTGGGCTGCTTACGATCTGTGTAACAGGCTGATTAGGATTTTATGAGGTCAGAGGTCAACAGAAGCGGGGAGGAGTGACCTCGCAACCTCGGGTCAAATGGAGAAGAGAACTGTCATGACCCGGCACCCTCAATTTTACTGTCTCCTCCGCTTTAATTCATGTCATTCCTCTTCCTGCTTTTCTTCTTCTCCGTCTTGTCTTTTATTTCTTTTTCTTCTTTTCTTCTCCCTATACTTCTTTTTTCCTCATTTCTTATTCTCTTCTTCCCTTCTCCCTGTACGTCTCCTCTTTCTTCTTCCTCTACTCCGCTCTTCTTTTGCGTCCTGTTGTTCTTTTTTCCCATGTTTGTTTCTTCCTTTCTACAGTTTGTCTAGCAGGATGCCCCTCCCTCCAAAGTAGAGGATACTTTTCAGCTTTTCAGCTTTTCAGCTTTTCAGCAGGAGGAGATGTGGGATTTGTGACTTCTTCTGATGATTGTTTGGTTTCTGTTAGAAATCTGTGACTGATTCTATATGTCAACCATGTGATTGACTGGCGAACAGTCCAGGGTGTACCCCGCCAGTCACCCAATGACCCTGGGATGGGCTGCGACCCAGAACGGGAAAAGCGGTTTAGATAGAGTATGAAAGGCTGGATCTGTTAAATCTGTGCAAATTCAAACTGGAAAAAATTGACTTTCATGGAAAAATCAGGATTTTGACAGGTTTTGCTGGAGAAAGAAATAGTTCCCCATCTAAAAATCTAACTTTTTACATTTAAGTTTGTTTGTACAGACGAACTAATCATGATATGTAAGCCATATTAATTCCTTAAGCTTTTAAGGTGCTGCTAGGCTTAATGCATTAACGCAACACAGAGCTAGGCTAGCAGCACCGGTAAACATCACACCTTCGCTAGTGGTGTCAAAAGTTTTGTTATAGGCTGGGGATGGAGTCCATGGGTGGAGATATCAGGGGATGGGAGGGGTATATATTTTTACCAGAATCACACTGTGACATCACAAGGAGAGCAAATTTGAAACGGAGCATTTTTCTCTGTGTTGTAAGACTTATGCAGACCACAAACAAAGGACTGGATGGGTTTATTTCACATGTTGTGGGTCAGTAGACACTCAGGTTACACAGATATATGTTCAGAAACACTGTAAAAGTGGATTTTTAATAATATGTCCCCTTTAAATAATGTATTTTTAAAGATGTATATTGCTACTTTACTTACTTAGCCCCATACGTCTCGCTACATGAGGAAAAACTTCTCTCTCTCTCTATCTGTCTTTCTCTCTCTCTCTCTCTCTCTCTCTCTCTTGGTCTTTGACTAAACATGCTCCACTTCTCCTTCCTGTATTACATCCCTCAGTTTTATAATATAATCCTATTTACTCTCTCTCCCTTTCTTTGTCTCCTCTCCGTCCTTCTCTCTCCTCTCTGAGCTGAACCCGATGAACCAACTCTCCGCCGCACCCTTTTCTCCCCACTCACTTCCTGTTTAGAGGAACAATTAAAGGATTGTTCCTACAGCCTGGGGCACCATGGCCTTGATCTAGTGCAGCCACCACATCAGCTGGAAAGAGCGGCAGAAAACATCAATTACATAGGATCTCCTTGAAGGACAGTGTTTGCCCCTAGACCAACAGGAACACAACAAAAAGTGATCGACGAGCAGCCGATGAGGACGATGCTCAGCGGGAGCTGAAAGTCCGGCACGATCAATAACAATGACATGAACTCAGGAAGGGTTATAGCTGCTTTATCATTGGACGAAAGTGGAATGTAATGGTCAAACGTTGTCTTTGGCAACTAATTTTGCGAGATGATGTTTTTCTGTTGTACATTGATGTCAAATTACTAAGAGATTTACAAAGTCAAACCTGATTTGTCAGATACTCTTTGTCGGGGTTTTTTGCACTCAGTGATCCATATTCTCAAACACATTCTATAGTTTCTACGTATATTGTAATATTTATGATGTCTAAGTAGCCTTCTGTTTTATATATTTTCTTAGTAAGATGGATACAAGTGGACGATCTGCCCTCGCTGTTCACCGCTCGTATAAGTGTTGCAAAAAGCATCTGTGTGCTCTACAGGTGACCAGAGAGAGAGAGAGAGCGAGAGAGAGAGAGAGAGAGAGTGTGAAATATCCGCTTGAGGTGCGACGTCTCGTCAAATTTGAACCTTAAGTTGTTTTTTGCAGCTGAGTACTGTTGATGTCATTCTATAAAATTTATATTGATGATCTATATTCTCATTTGTGACATATTTGCGACCCCGTAATTACACTTTTAGTCTTCTAGAGTTGGAATAACATTATTATTATTTTTGGTAGAACCTGATCCATCCTCTTTCTCTCTCATTAAGTCTGCATTATGGTGACCTTTTAACGATATTACACATGCCACATGATGCTTTGACAAACAAGTAAACCACTAAACACAGCAGGTTTTTTTAAGAGCGGGTTCACAGTTTCTAAATCTGGTGTGAATCTTACATTTTTTATGTGTTAAAACTACAATGAGTAATCTCTAATTCTAAATAAATTCTTCGAGGCTATGAAGCGTATCTGGATGCATTTCCTCCAAAAGGAAAATTTGACAAAAGGTCGACCTTAAAATGTTGAACTGTGTTCACTTGGTGTTGGAAAATCTCACAAAGTGCAGGAGTCAACAGTCGGACGAGGACATTGTGTTTGTTTGAAACTGTAATTATGCACAGAGGAGGTCAAAATACCAACGAGTTTATTTAAGAAATCATTTCCAAAGTGCAGACTAAATAATCACTGCTACAAATGAAAGCAAGGCACAGTTTAATTTCAGTGTGTTTACAGTTAATCAAACTTAAGTGCTGGTCCCAGGGTAGTCCTGCTGCTGTAGCCTTTTATTGTTTTGTTCTGTGTTTAACTTCACCGATAGATTCAGACTTCATGTGAGGAGGAAACATGGTGGAGTATTATTTTAAAAAAGGCTCTCAGATGATCTCTGGTTCCTTGTTGCTTAGTTCTGGTCTCTTCCTTCACAGGCCGAGCGACGGGCATACCGAGAGGCAGAGATGAGCATGATGGACGACCTATCGGAGGGTGACTTCCTAAAAGAGGACAAGCCCGCCAGCCCCGCCCCTCCTCCTTCACAGCAACACACTGACCCCGCCTCTCCGACAGTTGCCGTGACACCGGAACCGGTTGCCAGGGGAGAACAGGCCACACCCAGCGAAGTAGAGAGCCAGGTAAAATGATTCATGATGGTTTAAGAAAGACTGACCCAATCGTGTTTTCTCTGAAATAAAAAAATAAAAAAGCAGTGGGTCTTACAGAGTCATCTTGAACATGTGCGTTTTATTTTGAAGGAATAATTGTAAAACTAACTATTGGAGATCATCTGCTGAATGTCACACATATATACACATTTTATTCTTGTGCACACAAAGTAATAATAAGTGCACTTTAATGCTGTGCAGAGATTCAAAATGAATTCTTGTGCCTTATTGCTTCACTTTCTTTCCTCTTTCTTCTAACTTTCTACAAGCTCAAAGATTAAGAAACTTTTAGACACTGAGCCAATACATGCTGCTGTTGAAGATCCGACTACTAATGTCTAATTAAATGAATTAAAGGTACTCTATGGTTCTGAATAAACATACAGTAACTAATAGATGTGTACCAGGTGATTATGAGAACGTTTAAGGGCCATTAAGGGTTAAAAAAAATGTTTCATATTCTCAGCTATTGCTTTTCCTTCTCATACTTTTTAATAATTAAAAACAGCAAGAGGCTGTGGTTCTCGTCGCAGCTGCTGTGGGTTCGAGTCCGCCCTCGGCCCTTTTTCTGCATGTCATCTCCGACTCTCTACTCCCAACACTTCCTGTTTCCCTTCTAGCTAATAAAAGGCAAAAATCACCAAAAATATAACTTTGAAAAAGAGAGAGAGAGTTTGTTAGTAAGTTTTACTCAACATTGTTTTTTATTAAACACCAGCTTAATAACAGGGTCAAACAGGGCGCTCTCTGCAGAACTGTATGGCCGAGTTTCCTTGCATGTACTTTGACCAGTTTTTCAATGAAGGAGCCGAGCTGACCGGCATCTCCTGTGGCAAATACACTTAATATTGACAAGTACCTCACACAACCACACTTTACATTTTGTAAATCCTTTTTTTTTAAATTACCCCCCTCCTGCAGCTCAAATGGTTTTCCTATTAAACATTCAATGACTGTAAATGACCATTTTCAGTACCTTTATTTTACAGTTCTGCCTGAATTTATTGTCCCTGATTAAATTGAACTTTACAGATACTAACATTGAATGTAAACGCTCACTTAGTTTGAAACGATGTGCTAAATTAAGTGTTGAATATTGAACATTAGTAGTGTTGTTTTGGTAGCCAAACTTAGAAACTACAAAGCAGATGTCTAATCTTTGTGATGCATGTCATTCAATGTGTACAAAACGGTAATTTGAGTGCCGCTTTAAAGTCTTTCTCTGCGTGTCACCAGGACGGCCGGGGTTTTGGCATCGGCATGCTGGTGTTCGGAAAGCTGCGCGGCTTCTCCTGGTGGCCCGGCAGGATCGTCTCCTGGTGGATGAGCGGCCGAAGTCGAGCGGCGGACGGGACTCGCTGGGTGATGTGGTTTGGAGACGGCAAGTTCTCCGTGGTGAGCTTCTGCACCGAGCAAATCTCCTTGTTTGTGGTGTTGTTCAATCCCCAGCAGAGTCTCATCAGATGCTCTAAAATTAGACGCAGAGTCCTTCCCCGAGGAGGGGGTGAGAAAAAGAGACAGCTGTTGTTGTTATAGCTGCAATTTAAAGAAAGTCACTCAGCTTTAATGTTGTCGCTTAATGTCTTTATTAGCCCAAGTAGTTAATGTATAATTATCCAGCAGATCGCTGTCCCAGATAAGGAGCTCGTAAGCTTTCAAATAAAATTTTACTTCACGATTATCAGCATCACAAGTTTGTTCCTGTTGGTTCAACACTCAGTTATTACTTAGCAGTAAATTTAGCAACTGGAAACTATCTTTGATTTTAATACAATCAGAATTTAAATCAGAGTTTCTTCCCTTTTTCTTTTGACTTTTCTAAATGTAGCATTTACTGAGACAAACGGTTTATGGAGCTACATGCTTCAAAGAAGTACTGGAAGTTACCATCTTCACTCCCAGGATTTATACCTTTTAACTTTCCTGTACTGAACTGGGTAAAAGGGCTTTAAGCATGCTGTTCCCTCTTCTTGGAATAGGTTTCAAGATACTTTAAATCTTCGGGCGCTGGTTTCCTTGGATGTTGTTAAAGGTCTTCTTAATGTTCTGGAGGCGCGGGTATATCTGACTGTAGATGTTTTAACTAACTCGTATAGCACTTTTTGATCTCCTTGTTGATGATTTATGACTCATTTTAATGAATGGTTCATATAGTTTGTGATTACTTTATTTATTTTAATTGTTGTTAACGCTCTTGTAAAAGAGATTCTTAATCTCTTTGAGACTTTTCCTGGTTGAGTAAATAATTAAATGATAGACATAAAGCACCAAATCCTCCTGATTTTTATTTTTACCAAAAAATATCCAAACTTACTGCGACTTAGAAAAAAATCCCTTTTATGAGGAACTTCTATGTTATCTAATGTTTACCTGTGTTTTCTCCAGAGGTTTGATGACGCTGTTTTTATCCGTCTGTTGTTTTGTTTCGCAGGTTTGTGTGGAGAAGCTGATGCCTCTGAGCTCTTTCTCATCTGCCTTCCACCAGCCCACCTACAACAAACAGTCCATGTACCGGAAAGCCATCTTCGAGGCTCTGCAGGTAACAAACCCACCTCTTTAACGTCAGTCAGTGTGTGGTTATCTGTCATCGCTTTTTCCCCCACTTTGGCCTCCTAGTATATACTCATCCAATACTCCACTATTTAAATGTACTTGTCCACAAGTTCATGTTTTACTCGTTGCTTTCTCATGTAACAAGATCTAGAGATTTTTTTTGTTTTGCAGGTATTTTGCATTTGTGGAGGAGGCGTTCACATTAAGCTCTGCCCACAGTGTATAAAAAGCAACATGTGGGTCTAATAGTTTCAATCTCAATTGTATGTAGGTCATTTTTCAATCCAGCAATGCTTCATTTCTCTCGTTAGTAACACAGAACACATTGACTGTGTCGACGGCGTCACACTCGGTTATAATTCACTCAAGCTTCCATAAAAGTATAAACAAGCAGCGAGTGGATTTGTACTGAAGCCTTCACATGTTTGATACTTTGCTATTTCAAGTGCGGCCATAATTACCATATTTATCCTTCTTCAGTGACTGTTTGTAAAGTGTGTGAGAGCCATGTCAAAGGCGACTGTTTTTTAAATCGTTTTTGTAGCTGTACTTTGTTTGTGTGTGTGTGTTTATTCTGTATCTAGGTGGCCAGTGTTCGGGCGGGTAGGCCAGTTCCTTCCTGCGACACGAGCGATGAAGCAGAGGGCGTGGAGGTTCAAACCAGACAGATGATCGAGTGGGCCATGACCGGCTTCTTACCCAGCGGTCCACAATCACTGGACCCTCCAGAGGGTAAACACTTTTCCATAACGTCATGTTTCCTGGAGAGTCAGAAGATACTGTGTGACTTTTATATCTCAGCGTGCAGCTTAGTACATGTTCTTATTGGCTGGTGTCAGTGATGCCTGTTTGTGCTCCTGAGAAAATATTAAGAGGAAGCGTGTTATACTTTTTTTTAATACCTTTTTTTTTCATAAAAAGAAAAATTATAACACACTTTTTCTTAATGTAAGATATTGTGAGATATATTTTTTTCCTCTGTCCTCTTTTATTGTGTGTATCTGTAGAAGGCGTATAAGCAGAAACATGTTTTTGTGGGCCGCAGATTGCCTAGCGGGTAGGTCCAAGCCCCTGTGTACGGAGGCTATAGTCCTCCAAGCAGGTTCACGTCTGACCTGTGGATCCTTTCCCACATGTCCCGTACTCTCTCTCTTCTCGTGATTTCCTACTCTATCCACTGTCCCGTCTAAATAAAGGTAAAAGCCCCAAAATAAATCTAAAAACCCAAATCAAAAAAAGTTCCAAAAATAACTTATTGTAAGATTTTCCTGTAGATCACCTTGAGATGATAGCTGTAAAGCCTCATAGAGATTAACACACTTTAAAGATTAGAAAACAAACAAAAGCAATACACCATCACATTAAAAAACCACAGTGGATCCTGTGCTGCTGTATCTTTAATAATCCTGAGTTCAAGCGGCGCATTCGATTAAAAAAAGTGTATAAAGCTGTAGCTGTTCTAAACTGCTGAACCGATGCTGCTGGGTCGATACAGAGAGGGCGAGATAAAGGTTTCCACACGGAGATAACAGCACACATCCTCCGATAATCTCTCCTCCAGGTTTCTGTGAGTGTTGCACTCGACTCGTTTGAGCCTCTCTGGTGCCACTTCACTTAAAGTACTGGAGGGCTTTCTATGGAAAAAGCTAGTTAACCTGCAGCTGTATCAGCGTTACACGGAGCGAATCAATTTTCTGTGATTATTTTGGTTTGTCCCATATATTTATTGGCTGATATAATCTGATTTAAATGGGCCTATTACAGATAAACTTGCATTGGCATGTTTATATTCTGATATGAACCAATGTGATTCTTTGCTTACAGAATATAAAATGCATAAAACAATGTGTCATTACATAGTTTGTCCAGCAGAGGCTCCTCTTGCTCCATTGTTGATCACGCTCTCAGCACTGTCTGCAGCACATGTAGCAGAGAATAAACAGCTGAACAGACAGTTATCTGCATTTAAATAGTCACTGCATAATAATGTTTAATATTCAGTCAGATATATTTGTGACAATGAAGCCTTTTGAGTATCTTTCACAAAGACAAGCTCCCATTCTTTTTCTGTTTCAAATGTCCTCACATAAGCTGCTTTTTTTCTTTAATCACTGTAGGTTTAACTTTCAAAATGAGTAAAATATCTCCAAATCACATACCAGTCAGGCTGTAGATGCTGATAGCTCACAAACTAGCTAGTACACACAGAAAATGAAGAGCTTGTAAGCATCAGCACACCGATACAATGACAGGTACTTAGTTTGTAGCTTAAGTGTGTTGAAAACAAAAGTCCACAGAAGCTTCAACAAGTGACTCCACAGCCATATATATATACCTACCTATATTTTTTTAAACTGTCTTCTTCCCCGTAGGAGAACAAAATACATATAAGGAAATGTATCCAGAGATGTGGGCAGAACCTGAGGCGGCGTACACGCCTCCACCTGCCAAGAAACCGCGCAAGAACTCAGCTGAGAAAGCAAAGATCAGAGAGGTGATCGATGAAGGGACCAGAGGTAAGCTGGAGCCGCATATATTCAAAATAAACCGTTAACCTTAACCCGTTTATTTGTTTGAAAACTGTCTGTCTGCAAGTGGAGGAGCGAGTGAGCTCTCCCATTTAGGGACTATGTGGAAATAAATATCAAACATTACTTTTAGAAGCTTTATGGTTATTTATGACCAGTATTAAACTGAGTTACACTGCTGCACAAAGGCCTGATTTTGCCTTTGATCGCATAAATCAGGTCAACTTTGTAGACTTCATTGACCTTTAACATTTATGCTTTGATCAGTCAGTGAAACCCTCTGAATGTTGTGTGAAATTTTATAGTTGAATCTGTCAATATGATATTTAAAAGTTCAATACTTTTGCAAGATACGACATATACAGTGTATATTTTCTTTGATGCGTTTCGATGTGTTCAAGTTCAAAATGGTGATAGGATCTTTTGTTTGTCTTGTGTTTTATTTCAGAGAGACTCATACAGGAAGTCAAAAAGAAGACCAGGAACATAGAAGGTGAAGTCTGAATATATTTCAAGCATCATTTCTGATTCTAGACTTGGACTGTTGTATTAAATATACAGCAGTAGCTCAGTCTGAAGGGACTTGAGTCTGGAACCGGAGGGTCACCTGTTCTCCTGGTGCTGACTAATATATGGAAGTTGGTCTGGTAGCTGGAGAGGTGTCAGGGCACTTCCCGAGTACTGTCGAGGTGCCCTTGTGAAAGGTGCCCAGCCACTCTGCATAGCAGTGTGTAGCAGCCCCACTCTGACATCTCTCCACTAATGCATGTCCACACAGGTCCTGTTAGTGCATGTGAGAGAAGCATGTCTCTAAGTAACAGAGTGTAAACCAGAATTTCCCTTCATGGATTGATGAAGTATGTAAAAATGACTAAAAAGTGATGTCTTTAAGGGGATGGACTGTACATATGTCTTTGACCTTCAGAAATGTTTTTACATAATTTTAGTCACCTGCCCAACGACCGGCCAGAAGCTCATAAAATATCACTTTAAATGGAGTTTCAAAAAAATGTAATAAAGGCAATGAAGAGCTTGAACATGATTTTGCTAGATTATCATTGCAATACTTGAAGAGTTTTTTTTCCGCTGCTGCCAATACAGGATAAAACTCTGGTCACATCTTGAAAGTAAACAAAGTGGCTTACTGAGCTGTAATTGAATAATCTGTTGCTTTGTTTGTTCCTGTTATATACACATATTTGGTCATTTAGGGTCATTTTTTTCACAGACTCGGCTGATACTCTGAAGAGTCCCACTAAACAATTAAACCTTAAATCGAGCTTTGGGTTCAGTCAGTGCTTCTCTGAAATCCAATTCCACTTCTTGTTAACATGTTGTGTCATCTAGCCGACTCATTTATGCGGCAACACCCACAATAATCCTTCACTGCTGGACCGCTGTGAGGGCTCCGGCTTCCAAAATAGATTATGACCTGGAAAGTAAATATGTTAACGTTATGAATCACAGCGCCTGGCCAAATCACGGTTATTGATCATACAGTAGATTGTTGTTGTTTGGGCCTAAACCCGGCAGTAAACGTCTCACCTGTACCTATAAATGAGGAGATAAACAGAGTGTTGTATTGTACTGTCTGTGTTTGTTTAGATATCTGCATCTCCTGTGGAAGTCTCAACGTCTCTCTGGAGCATCCTCTCTTCGGAGGAGCGATGTGTCAGGGCTGCAAAGTAAGATTGATTGTGTGCAGTGATTTGATTATTATGTTATGGGATTGTAGAAAGATGATACTCTAATTATGGAGGTTTATTTTACATAACTATGAGGGGTTTTTTAAAGTAAATATTTGTTTAATCTTTCAACAAATGTTTGACCCATGACTATTTTAGTCACATTTAGACTATTACATGCAGATACTCCAACATCGCCCATCCCATGATAACATCAGAAGGTATACTAAGGAAGAATGTGAGACATTATACACATAAATACAGAAGAAATCAAGTCTATCCTCTGTGAAGAGCTCTGAGTCATGACTGTCTACAACGAGTGAGAACCATGAGTCCCTCCAGCTGTTCTGTTGTCAGAGCCGGGTTTACATCATGTTTACATGGACAGGAGTATAAAGCTGTTTTAATCAAGGACTAGAGAAAAGAAAGACATACTCACTGCTCATCTGGATGTCACATAAGTGTCTTTAGATGTTTCTCTGTAAGTGTATGTGCAATATCAAGCTATGCATTAGCCTGCTATCACAACAATGCAGGACACAGGCAATTGCAGCTCAAGCTGAGGACAATTTTAAGGACAATGTTGTCTGCCACTTGTGCTTTATGGTGCTTAATTATGTTGCTTTCCATTTGATAACTCCTTTGTGCGAACGCCAGTGGAGAGGGGTTGGAGGTGTGTCGCTGGAGGAGAGCGGAGGCTTCAGAGTAGCGGAGGGGTCACCGAACAGCAGTTTGTTTTAGTTTCATGCTGGTGCTCAAGGGCGACATCTACTGGATCAAAAATTGCACATTCTTCCTTTACCAGTGCAAAAAAAACACCTGTATGTGTGAACTAACACAAGTTTGTACAAATGATATAACATAGTGATAGGCAAATAATAAAATAGATCATAATAATGTCCTTGGGGTCTGGATGAGATACAGAACACTTCTGTGTTCAGACTCTGACTGCAAACAACATTTTTATTAATTCAATACTCAGATTATTCTTCTTTTCCTCTAAAAAGATTTAGATATGTCCCAAAACCTGAAGGCGACGTCCTCAGCTTGCTTACTTTGCTACACCAACATTTTTAACTGAATATATTCTATTTAGGATGATAACCTGGAAAGATGGAACCAGAAAATGTGTAGAAGTTCTTCGGTTCGATCGGTTTTGAAGGCAGTTAAGATATAATGAAGACTTAATAAAATGTTTGGGAAGTCTAAATGGTTGAAAAGCCGGATACAAAAACAAAATGTGATCGAAGATGATAATAAACACTAGATTTCGACACGGTGTAAAAACAAAGAAACTCTTTCTCTGCCTTCTCCTGACTCTGCTCTGTGTCTGTGGCAGAACTCCTTCCTTGAGTGTGCGTACCAGTACGACGACGACGGATACCAGTCCTACTGCACCATCTGCTGCGGAGGCAGGGAAGTGCTCATGTGTGGCAACAACAACTGCTGTAGGTCAGTACACGCACAGTTTCTACTGTTTATTTTGGGATTGGCGAGCGGCGTTTGTGCTCCCTTTTTGGCCAGGACGAGGTTTTAGATTTCACATCAGAATAAACAATTGAACCATAAATGTCCAATGGATAGATGACTCCGTTTATTGGTCGTTTAGTAAGCCAACTAGTGTGCAGCAGATTTACTTATGCAGATGTAAAGTTTAGCTTGGCACCAAACCTTCTGATTTAATCACGACAAACATGAACCAGTTCAACTCTGTGGATGCTGGGAGGAGTCATGCAGGCGTGGAAGGCGTTGATCCTAAAAGTAGCTTCAGCACTGTATTAATACACTGAGTTACATAAAATAACAGAAGTATTAGCATGAAAATGTGAATACAAAAATAAAACTAAAAGAAAGTCACTGTTATGAGTTTGTGTCTTTAAATATGTAGCAACTCACTCTATAGCTTCATATTCTGAAAACACATTCAGTCAGTCAATCAATCTTTTTTTTTTTGTGAAGCTCCAATTCATAACAAATGTTGTCTCTAGACTTCACTAAAGAGCCGGTAAAAGACCTCTCTCATTGCTATTTTTCCAACTTCTGCTGATTTGTAGTAGGAGGTAAAGAAAAGTCTGCTTCATCAATCAATCACTCAAACTTTATTTATACGGCACCTTTCAGACAAATTAAATTGCAGTTCAAAGTGCTTTACAAGAGTGCAGAAAGGTTATTGACAAAAAAAGTAGTTTATAAAATCATTGATAAAAATCATTGAGAGACTAATGCACACCAATAAGAATTAAAAAATATGTATAAAAATGAACAAATTAAATATGACACATAAAAGCAAAAAGATATTAAAATTAATACTTAGGAGAAGAATATTTAAAATTGTAGGATTGTAGGATAAAATAGACAATACAATAATGTTAAGATTTGAATTTCTATAAAGCACAATATAAAAGAATAAATAGACACACACGTTTCATTACATTTAACGTGCCTGATGTGTGATTGTGTCCCTGCAGGTGTTTCTGTGTGGAGTGTGTAGACCTGCTGGTCGGAACGGGCTCGGCGGCAGCAGCCATTCAAGAAGACCCCTGGAACTGTTACATGTGCGGCTCCCGGGGCTCCTACGGGTTGTTGCGGCGACGCGACGACTGGCCATGCAGACTACAGCACTTCTTTGCAAATAACCACGAACAGGAATTTGTACGTGTCGCCTTTGTTTACATTCATCTCTTCATGGGTAGCGTCTGCGTATACCTTTACAGGTCATTCAGTGAACGGGATCAGTATGGTTGTATTTCCCTTCCACAAAGTTTCATAGTGAACTAAATCAACACGGATAAAACATAAACAATAATAGTGTTATATAAATGAACTGATTTATGGGGAGAGAGAAAGTTTAAAATACATTAAAATTAAATCCCTCGAAAATAAGGGGCGCCGGTGGGTTGGCCCCGTGTCTAGAGGCTGTGGTCCTCGAGGGCTTGCAGACCCGGGTTCAGGTGAGGCCTGTAGCTCCTCTCCCGCGGGTCGTTCCTCTCTCTCTCTCTCTCGCTCTCTCTCTCTCCCAGGTTTCTTACTCCACTGTCCTGTCTCTGAAATGTGAGCATAGAAAGCCCCAAAAATAAATCTTATTAAAAAAATCCTTCAAAATCAACACCGTACTTTATAAAAAAAATATATATATTACTACTACTAATAAAAAAAATGGTGTTTTTGATGCAAAATGACTCATTTCAGAATCACATATAATAATAATGTCTGGATATAAAGAATATATTAATAATTCAATTTCTTTACTCTCGTAGCTGGTAAAGTTGTGATGTTTACTGTTTACTATTTACTGTGTCTTTGATACATCACTATGATACTCTATTAAGAGTCTAAAACTGCACAGGAGCTTGTGAAGGAAAAGCGTCCAATAATAAAACTCACAGACGTAGCAAAGTGTTTGTTCCACACTGCACACGTCTCAAAAGGAGCGTCTAATTGATGCGTTAGTGATTGTTAACGCTGTAGGCCAAGCAAGACTTTCAGTAACGTGTACGCCATGCAGGATCGTTGTCCCAGTTATCGACCTGACAGGAAGTCTTTTCAAATAACCACTATAGGCCAGCGTTAGTAAGTGCATCCCATGTACAGAGGCTGTAGTCCTCAAAGCGGACGGCTCAGGTTCAATTCCAACCTGCGGCTCCTTTTCATGCATGTCATTCCCCTCTCTCTCGCTCTCTCTCTCTGTCTCTCTCTCTCTCTCTCTCTCTCTCTCACAAACGAGCCCGATGCCTCTAACATCAACACAGTTATCATTTATCAGGACGGACTTCATGCTCTAAGTACATTTCATCATGAGACATCCTGTAACCGATCTGCTCTCCACGCCCTCCCAGACAAATGGGTTCAAACCCATCACCGTTAAACAGGAATCTTTAATGTGTCGAGGGTTAGCGAGGCCTCTGCCCCCCCCGGGGATTTTCACATTTTAATTATCAATGAAGGCTAATACAGATCAAAACACGCCATGTTCTCATTCAATTATTGAAGCTCTTAAGGTGGACTTTTGCATGAAAGACTGGATCGTCATTTTTTTAGTTTCTTTCTCACTTCTCATTCTGTAAAACTAAACGAATGTCAAATTTTGTTTTTTTAATCTCTTCCTTCTTTCTTTTGAACTCTCTTTTAGGAGCCAGCCAGGTTGTATCCTCCAGTCGCTGCAGAGAAGAGGAAACCAATCAGAGTCCTCTCGCTGTTTGACGGCATCGCCACAGGTAAATATACGTGCAGCCAACAATAATGTTCATTAGGTTAAACCGCTACTTTAATAGTTTATCATTCCACAACGTTCTTTAATAATAATAATAATAATAATAACTTTATTTATATAGCACCTTTTAAAAACACAGGTTTACAAAGTGCTTTGACAAACAGCAAGAACAAAGCAAACTAAACACAGAAAAACATTAACAACAGTAAGAATATAACAGATGCAAAATACCAAAAATAATTAAAAACAATTCAACAGAAAAGAACCCAAAGTGCACGATACCCAACCCGACATATATAACCCAACCATCATAAGACCCATCATAAGAACCCAGGAACACAAGAACCCAACAACATGAGCTGAGACCAAGAGGACCAAAGATTTAAAAAGATGTAAGAAACTAAGAGATAAAAGCAAATAAAAAGCAATGAGAAGGTAAGCGCAGTAAAGGAAACAAAAACAAGTGGTTAAAGGATCAAAAAACCCAAAACTATAATATTAATAAAAATAAAAATTAACTATAAATACGAAACATAAATAGACAAAGTAAGTAAGATAAGAAATTACCAAGTTAAAACACAAGAGGAGATTAAGATATGAGCATAAATACGAGATAAGACCATAAATAAAAGACAGTAAGAAGTAGAAGAAGATAAAAATAGTAAAACCAGTAAGAGAAGACATTAAGAAGACGACATCACATAAAAGCAAGTCTGTAAAAGTATGTTTTAAGAAGGGATTTAAAAGAATTGAGGGAGTCTGCGAGTCTTATCTCCTCAGGGAGGTCGTCTTTGTAGCCAAGGCTACATCCACTGCTTACCGCGGCCTATGGCATCAACTCTAATGATCATGTTTCCCACACTTTGTTAAGCACTTTTAATTGCGCTATGTGCTTGGCGTTAGTTGCTTTTAGTTTAAAATCTGTTCGACCTCTTGCATTCATTGTTATACAAAAATGAATGTCTCTCTGATTCCAGTTAGCATCGTTATTTTAATATGTCTACTTCTTTGGTTTGTGATCAAAACACCTGCAAAGCTAATGACCTTCCCATCATCCTCAGCTGTGTAAAAGTGAATCAGAATCAGAAATACTTCATTTATCCCTGTGGGGGAATTTAGATGTGGAAGTTGCTCTTATACAGATGATGTAAGCATGAATATATATCAGAAATATACATTAAATAGGAATTTAATTGGGGAAAACTATAAGCACCAAGTTTACAGGATAGCATGCCAGAGTGCTAAACCAAGAAGGGAAACATTGTACACGCTTACCTGCTACTTTCATCTGCATGTTAGCTTTCTCAGTATCTGTGTACCTAATAATAATAATAATAATAATAATAAGCTTTATGTGTATAGCATCTTTCATACATTTATTGCAGCTAAAAGTGTTTTACAGTAGAACAAGACATAAAATAATAAGATAGTGTGAAATAAAATGAATTAAAATAGCAGTGAAACATAACTCTTTAAATGTTTAACATCAAAGTCTCCTTTAGTCGGTCATTAGGCTGAACAATGACGATATTCTCCATCCCCCCCACTTCTTACTATCACAACAAATTATAAGCCGTCCTATAGGTTGACTGTTACACATAATAGTGTCACATGGCTGCTCAAATGCCAACAGACTTTTAATCTTTCCTTTCTTCAAATAACTCTTTATCTGTTTTGTTGTTTTTTTTAAATGGAAGAAAAATTGCAGATGTAATTCAATGCAATTCAAAAAACTTTATTTGTCCCCGGGGGGGCAATTCAAAGGCACACAGAGCAGTAAATTAACAAGCACAAGCTCAAGCACCAATAACTTACAGTAAAGGGAGAGAGTGATTTCTCAACATAGTTTGTCAGACCAACAATCTAAAAAAATCCCCAAATGTGTAAATAAAAACAAAGAAAATAACAAGACAGGGAGTAATTAATAAAGGAGTTTTTCTCTCCTTCTTTCATGGCTGTGTATGAAACTGTAACAGAAACACACATACTGCAAAAGGCTCCACTAGTCTTGAGGAAAATGAACATTTAAGTCTTCATTGTATCAGTGAAGGATTTTCATCACACTCACTCTGCAGATTTCCATTTCTACCAAAGTCGTGTTTGCTCTCCCTTTGAGGGGTTAACTGCTCTGTCAAAACAAACGAATAATGTTTGTGTTTGTGCTCTCAGGTCTGTTGGTGCTGAAGGATTTGGGCATTCAGGTTGACAAGTACGTGGCGTCTGAGGTGTGTGAAGACTCCATCACAGTCGGCATGGTCCGCCACCAGGGTCGCATCATGTACGTGGGCGATGTACGCAACGTGACGCACAAACACGTGAGTGACATTCATACTTTGTCTCTACGATTGCTGTGTTTTTAATTCTGTGGGTGATGTTAACTCGTGCTTGTGTTGTGCTCTTAAGATTGAAGAGTGGGGACCGTTTGACCTGGTGATCGGAGGAAGCCCGTGCAACGACCTCTCCATAGTCAATCCAGCACGGAAAGGCCTCTATGGTACTATGCTCTTTCTCTTTAAATCTGTTGGGGCTCCCCCTAGTGTACAGGAGTTTTCATGACAGAATATAACTAACAAAGAGAGGGAACTAATACAAAATATATCCTATAAGAGGTATCAAATCTTTATCCACTTTTGATTTAACTCTTCTTGAGCAATGAAATATGGAGGCTGAACTTTCTCTCTCTCTCTCTCTCTCTCTCTCGCTCCCCTGCAGAGGGAACAGGCCGCTTGTTTTTTGAGTTTTACCGCCTGCTGCACGAGGCTCGACCGAAGCCGGGCGATGGGCGGCCGTTCTTCTGGCTGTTTGAGAATGTGGTTGCTATGGGAGTCAGTGACAAACGTGACATCTCCCGCTTTTTAGAGGTACGATGACCAAATCATTATAACGTCTCATAATAAATCTTTATTTACGCCCAGTCTTTTCTTTTGTTAAACACAGTTCTTCAGGTCCTGCTTGTATGCTTTGTTTTACTGTGTGCTACATTTATTATATACTTTACAATATTTCAAAGTTTGTAGCTCAGAGTTAAAGGCTCTCTCATGTTACGCTGCTCTTATAATTATCTTATGTTTGAATACAGTGATAGAAAAGACTTAACTCTGCTGTTTCTCCTCAGTGTAACCCCGTTATGATCGATGCCAAGGAGGTCTCCGCTGCCCACCGCGCTCGCTATTTTTGGGGAAACCTGCCCGGCATGTCCAGGTGATTCAAACACATATACACACTCTACAATTCAGAACTATTTCATTCATAAAAAAGTTGAATTTAAAGATGCCTTCGACCTTCTTTTAAGCTTTTTTTTTTACCTCCAGCATTTGTGATTTCAGACCTCTAGCACCCATGACGAACGACAAACTGGACCTACAGGAGTGTCTTGAACACGGACGCACGGCAAAGGTATCCTCATCTGTGAGTGAGCGTGTATATGTGTGTGCATGTGCTTCCTATCACTTGTGTATCTAATGTTGTGACCAGTGGTGAGCAGGATTCAACTTTTGGGAATTTATAGTCACATGTGGGAAGAATTTAAGTGCTGTCAAACTCTGACATGATGAGCTTGCAGAATCCAAACGTAATGTCTCCAGATATGTGGGAATTGGAGAATAACTTGTTTACAATTTGCATTCCTCCTTGCAGAAAAAAATATATGAAGTTTATCAGAGGCATATGTATCTCCTCTAACTGTCAAGTCATGGTTTTATTTTTCAGTCAGGCAAAATCATCAAATGCTTTTAGCAAAAGTAAAAGCATCAAGCTTGTACATTTTTTTCTCCAGGACAAACTAAGCCTGAATTAAGTCTCCAACCTTATCCATAACGGGTAAAAAAAAAAAAAGTACCACATTTGGCTCCTGCGATGGAGTCAAAGTGCCTCTCAGCTGAACTGAATCTGATCACCTGAGCAGATGTACTTAGCTACATGCCACCACTGGTCATACCACATGTCTTTAAATCTCAATGCATTATAGAAAGCTGCTATTACTAAACAGCTGTAGGATTAAATAAGGATTTATGTGTGTGTGTGTGTCTGTCTGTGTTTGTTTGTGTGTGTGTGTGTGTGTGTGTGTGTGTGTGTGTGTGTGTGTGTGTGTGTGTGTGTGTTTGGCTCTGGATGTTAATTCCAGTTTGAGAAGTTGCGTACGATAACGACACGCTCCAACTCTGTGAAGCAGGGGAAAGACGAGCATTTCCCCGTCTACATGGACAGCAAGGAGGACATCCTCTGGTGTACAGAGATGGAGAGGTGAGCATGCTGTGTGTCTGTGTTTACTGTCTCTCCCACTGTGTGTGTGTGTATGTGGGGGGGGTTCAAATGATTTTGTGAAGTGTGTTTGGATTTCATTTGTACTTCTAATCTGTTGGTTTGTTTGAATAGCGATCTATTTCTTAATTTGCTCAGTATATATTTCATTAATTTACATCAGTTGATTATGTGATTTTTTTGTGCGCCGTACATTTCTTTACACCCTCCTCTATAAAAACATGTAATTTAGTTGTGATATTAATTCCAGATCTGAATTTCTGACACATTAATGACTTAATTCGGACTCACAAAATGTGGTCCCTCCTTTATTTTGTGTGCAACATTTGGAAATTTTCTCTTAAAACAACAGAAGTTTGAAGTCCCAGTGAGGAGTTTTTGGCTCGTTATGAAACAGGCTGAAATTAAAATGAATGAGTTCATGAGCTAAAAAAGCCCCCAAAAAACAACAGCAGAAAGATTGTCTATTTTTGTCTATATATATATATATATATATATATATATATATATATATATATATATATATATATATATATATATATATATATATATATATATATATATATATAAAAAAAAAAAACATAAAGACACTTTGTTCCACTGCAGAGTTTCACAAGAAGTGCTTGCATTATACATTTGAATATTTAGATAAAGTCGCATTAATTATTTTGTCAAAAAGTTCACTCTGCCTGCACTGGACAAGAGTTCACACTTTTTCCACAGGGGGGCGCTAAACTGACACAAACTCAAAGTTCCTCACCGGCGCTTTAACTTAATACACCCAAGCAGCAACCTCCAGTGATGAAAAATGATGACAATGCGGAAGTGCAAAATAAAAGCAGTTCTTTAAGGGTTCACTTCAGGCTCCAACAGACACACACACACACACACACACACACACACACACACACACACACACACACACACACACACACACACACACACACCCATATTAAAATGTTTTGAAAGCAGGAATAATAATGTTTACTGCCTGGTACAAAAAAACGATTTGGGTCTTATTAGTTCATGTCCTTACCGGCACACACTGTAAGGGGGGTGAATTTGTTTATAACTCATCCATTTTAATTTTATGAAGGATGACTCATAACAAGGTGTGTAGCTGACGTGAAGATAAACAAGCACTCATAATTCAGTAGTGGACGGACAGAGAGCTAATCACCAGCTGCTATAATAACTGTCTTCAACTCTTGTTGCTCAGACATCTTTCATCCAGTTCAAGCTGAAATAAATGAATGTTTTGTGTGTGTGTGTGTGTGTGTGTGTATGTGTGTGTGTGTGTGTGTGTGTGTGTGTGTGTGTGTGTGTGTGTGTGTGTGTGTGTGTGTGTGTGTGTGTGTGTGTGTGTGTGTGTGTGTTTCCAGGGTGTTTGGTTTCCCTGTCCACTACACAGACGTGTCCAACATGAGTCGTCTGGCCAGGCAAAGGCTGCTGGGACGTTCCTGGAGCGTCCCCGTCATCAGGCACCTCTTCGCCCCGCTCAAGGAGTACTTTGCCTGCAACTAGTCACACACACGCCACCAACCCTCTCTCTCTCCAACACACACACACACACACACACACACACACACTCAAACATACTCACACGTATAAACAGTAAGTAACAACAGAAACACACACAGGTTACAGCCCGTACATGAAGGTTGGCTGACGCAGGATGTCAAAGATGATCGAATGCACACTTTCAAACACACACTTTCAAACATACAAACAAACACTCTGTAAAGGACTGCTTCCCTAGATCCCATGTAGACCACTGGCTGACGTTAGTCCCCTGGTGCTACCTTGCAGATGTCCAAACATACACACACACACATTGGTACTGTATTTCTTCACAAACAAACTGCCTGTCCAACCTTGAAACTGGTGTCTTCTGCAGCTGGAGTTCAAAACCTCCAGAAGCCCAGGTTTTCTGTTTTTTTTTTTAACAACTACTAAACACATCAACACACCAATGAGTCTCTCAGAAGTACTAACACCTAACTAACGCTAACACTCACACTGTTTTCATACGTAGTGACAGTGGTGCTGTTCAACCAAACAGTGAACTCAATTTACACCCACACACACCCAGTTTAGCGTTCATGGTGCTGGTCAGGCAGTGACAGAGTCCAACTGGTGCAACTTTAATACAACACTTTTAAAGATTTTGGTGCTCTTGTGGACTGAACGGTCTCTGGCTGATCGCTGAGTTAAACCAAATGCTAACGAGCAGGTGGAGGAAACACCAGGCAAATAAGGCAGCCACACGTCGTAGGTTTAAAACACGCTTTTTATACATCGAATCAAGTCGAGAGTGCAAGAGGGAAAAAAACGGATTCATTCCTGTGAAGAAATGTTTAATATGACAACAGATGAATCAGATTGTAAAAGCTGCTCTGGAGGTAGAAACTATTTTAGTATCCCCTAATCTAAAAATAAACATGTTTCCAATAAATGTCTTCATCTTCCCTTCAGAAAATCTAAGATAGAGAAAAACTGAAAAAGGATTTCTTGGGGGATTCTACAGCAAGTCATTGTTTCCTTCGTTCCTTCGTTTATATATCCCCAATATGTGATCTTATTAAACCCTTGAAGAGAAATGTTTTTCCTAAGAAGACAAGAAATATCAAAGAAGAGAGAAACAATTAACCCTAAACCACAACAAGGAACATTAGCATCCTATAGAGATCTTCAAAAGCATCACTTCTGTAACTCTTTCAAGGAAATCAACACTAATGATGGTGCTAATCTTCCCAAGGACTAAAATACAGAGAAGTATAGAGCGTTACAGATTCAGGCTGAATGTTGCAGAAGAACTGAAAACTTTACAAAAGAAGTAAAATGGAATAGAATGGTCATTTCTGTAAAACTATTAAAAAAAAAAGGGTTTTTAGAATAAGAAGACAAAATTGTTATTGATTTAAATGTGCACTCAAGAAAAGACATTTTGAGTTACATCAGATCAAAGACAAAAACTCAACCTCACTATTTCTCAGCTGTTTCTGTGTTGGGTATGCATTTTAGAATCAGATCTTTTTTTTTTTTTAGATTTGATTTAAAAGTGTTCAGCATCAGGGCTCGTTATCATCTGGGAGATTATTGAGGCTCTGTGTTGCGTGCTAAAACAAAGCTGTTCCACCGCGTCCTTCCTAAACGGCTCAGAGGGAGGACACACGCTCGTGTTCGGCTAAAACAACCTTCTTTTTTTCTTTTTTTTTTTGCCTGCTGAGTTCGTGTCAGCTGCCACTGGAGTAGATCACATGGAAATAAAACAGATTCAAAAGTGATTTCTTCTACTTGATGTCATCCTCGTAAAATAAAGATGTAGAAATGTTAAAACCTAAACTGTTACCTCTGATCTAAAGCGTTCAGCGAACATGTGAAGCTTTCTAAAAGTTGCAGTTTTGTAAGAAGTACTGTGTCCCTTTAAGTTGCTACAAAGCTGAGGGTTGGATGTTATCGTTAATGTCTGCGTGTAATTCAGGCATCTCGCCCTTAAAACTGATCCACGCTAACGTAGCTTTAAGAGACGATGTCATAACACTGAACCACACATTCTTAATAGTTTAATTTCTTTAGGTTTGAAGTGAGAAATGTCACCATTTCAAGCTTTAAATGATCATTATGTTCATTTTATTTATTCTTAAATAATCCAGAGACACAGTACTTCCCCTTAAAAAAAACTCTAGAAATGTGTTGGGTTGTGTTGACCTTTCAAGATCATGAATTCCATCCAACAACATGAAGTTTGTAAGATATTTAAAGGGATAGCAGCATGTGTCCTTTAGCTAAGTTAATCTTTTTAATGAAGTCATACTCATACTGTACTTTTTAAACACCTGATACTGTGTCGCTTTCAGCCAAACTTCTGGATTAAAAATCCAAATCTAACAGCGCTGAGCAATGAAATCATTTTTTTATATCGTCTTCTTAAACCGAGGGAGTCTCTCCCCCGAAAAACAACTCTAATTTAAAAAACAATCCTTGTGTTCAATTTCTGAAATGTTTTAAATTCCTCCAGATTATTTTTTGCCTCCAGAGCAGCCTCTTCCTCTGAGAATCATTTATGGATCTCTATAAGGAGTTCAGTGTTGGAGGTATTTCACCTGAACCTCTACACCTCTGACAGCTCGTCTTGTGGCTCAGCTGTAGTGATTTTCCTCTGCTGAAGAAGTGACCAGGATGTAGTCTGAGCTCTTGCCGTTATATGTTTCCATTTTGCTTCATAGGGATCGGAAATGTTCGACGGTTTTCGCTGCAACATTCACTGAAACGAGAACCGTAACCATAGCAACTATGCTTGTTTTCTACTTCCTATGACAGAATCAGATTGTGTTGAATAAATCTCCTAATATATCACACTCACAAAAAATGGCATAACCAAGCTTGGGTGTTTCTTCTGCCTTTTGCCCAATGCATGCTGGGATGAACTCAGCCGCTCTGTGACCTTGAAATAGGAATAAACGAGGAAAGAAAACGTCATCCAATAAAACGTTTCTGAGTCTCTGACACTCGGACACTTGTGTAGATGTCTATTTAGACAGGGCTGTCTTTAGATAAATAATTCTCTGGTGCTTTTGGTCCTCAGGCGGCCATCTTTTTCCTGGAAGCCTTCCGATCCTCTGACCTTCCTCAGATACCAGCTAACGACTGGACACACATAAACACATAAACACACACACACACACACAAACATGCACAAACGGAAACAATAACCACCAATCAACCAGCAGGTTCAAACTTTTTTCCATCATGTTTACTCTCCGTTTATACAACCAACCTTCAGGTGCTTTTTAAACAACTCTTTTTTACAGTGCGTTTGCAGGTTAAACACACACACACACACACACACACACACACATACAAACACACACATTGGCTGGAAACACAGTGCCGCCCTTTACGCTTCACCTTTCCCTTACAACACAAACATGCATACACACTGTGTTTTTGCCAGCCGCCTGCCCACATCAGGCTTCCCTTGGCGTCGCAGGGTGTGACATCATCCCCCTGTGACACTTGGTGCTCCCAAACGCCGCCCCCCCCCCGCCCCCCCTTTTATTCCCTGAAACCCAACCCCCAGGTGCTGCATGTCAGTCAGTCAGTCAGTGTAATCTCCGATTCCATGTTAGATTAGGGAGTAATGATCATTATAATAATGGTAATAATAACGACAATAATAATCTGTTATCGTGTGTGTGTGTACTGTTCCAGGTTGGTGCTCAGTTCAGTTCAGTCTCAGCCTAGAAAAGGAGAGAGGGAGGCTAGAGAAAGCATATATTACAGTTAGTATAGTGACTTGTTCTATAGTACCAGAGGATGCCGGAAGAAATTGTTGAACAGATGACCTAGAGGGTGCTCTCCAACAAAAGCAAGTTGAAATGACAACAATGTCATCAGTTCATGTTCAGAATCATCAAATGGATATGGTTTGGGTTTCAAACTTATCTTTAAATAATTGGTGGGTCCAGTAGCCTGGCGGTCATAGCACCCACCCCCATGTACAGAGGCCTAAGCCTTCGAGAGCGCGCGGCCCAGGTTTGAAACCGACTCCTGTGGATTACGGCATCTTTAAAAAAATGACGTTTTTTTAAAATAGAAAAAAAAAAGCTGTGTTAACAACCTCAGCAGATTAAACCTTCTGACACTTCACACGAGTTGTCGCAATTATTGGTGATAACAGATAATCTGACTTTTTGCTCGTCTCCACACAGCTCTGAAGGAGACAAAACCAAAACATGCAAACATCACTCATCTGTTTTGATGCCCGCAAAGAGCTCTCTTCAATGTGCCACATGCAAAGAGAGAAAGTCAACACTTCATAATAATATAATAAAAAATAAAGACCCCAAACAGCAAGATTAGATTCAATTCTTCTCGCGTCAATCTGCATGCTAAAAGACAGATTACCTCTTAATACAACACGCTGCTTTTGTGATTCAGTTGGTTGAAATCAACTCCTCATAGTCCGTAGAAATATACATTTTATGACAAAGGTTTTAAATCCGACATGTTCCTTCTAAAGGTGAAATCCTCCGTCTGTGTCCACGCTCATTTCTGTAGTTGAACGGTGTTCTTTGAACTTGCTTGTGTTGGAGCGTGCAGTCGGACTAAAGGGTGAGAGCCACAGAGTTGATATTTTAACGTGGAGGGTGATTCTGTGATGATGGTTCTGTTCGCCTATCAGCAGCTTTTTTTAGGCTGAGTGACACGTTGTTTTCCACACTGATAATAACAAACAAACACCAACATAACACACACAACACTGTTATTAACACACATACACACACGCACACACACCACCGACAAATGCAAAGCTGTGGCGCATTCAGACACTCGTCTCGTGGACTAAATGAAAGATGAGCTTTTAGGAAAAAGGAGGACCTGTTGGTGTTTCAAAAGGTGCTAAAAATTTTATCTGAAAATAAGAAAAATATATTGTTAGGGGTATAAATCAAGTTTGTCTTTACAATGACTGTATTTAAGTTTGTCGTAGTAATGAAGAGGCACTATTATTATTTTACTCTTGTATGAATATGAACTAATTAAAAGGCATTTTAACTTTGTACTTGAACTATGTAAGAAATGAACCGTGAATAAAAAGAGACTGTTTCTTGTGAAAGCTTGTTTTTTATTTACATTGATGTCAGTTTGGCAATTTAGGTTTCTTTTTCTTCTATGTTAACAGCTTTTCTTTTCTTTGTGTGTGTGAGACTTTCTGACTTTGCTGACATCAAGTCAACACAGTAACACTCAGCGTTTTTCCTCGTCTGTTAGTGAGTGCGGTTTGTCGTCTTGTGAAAGTTTGAGGAAGAGAGCAGGAGCTGGCCTTCTGTGTGAATATCAACTAAAATATAAAATCAATAACTACGTTTAGACATCACGTTTGTTACACCCCTGTTTGTCGCTTTAAACGAGACGGCAGACTTTCAAGAGATTAATGATTACACTTTTAAATGTAAGCAAATTGTTTCAGCTCACTCCAAAAGCTAGCCATAAAAATATATTTTTTTAACTCAAATGAGGCCTTGAAACTTGAAACTTAAAATGATATGGTATGTTAAGTTATGTGGCGCTTGTTATTTTAATTTAGTTGAGGTGCAGCTGTCAAAGTTGCCAGGCAACAGGAGTGGTCCTCAGTTGAATAAGGGCGGGAACAGCTGGCTGATGCAAACCGGAAATACTCTGAAGACCGTCCCATTTTAGATCATCCTGAGATGTCTACACAGACCACTACGGCTGGGTCCTTCAAAGGACGCTTCCCCCCTGGATTGGGACACAGCTTGTATTTCGGCCACGCTGCCAAGAGGAACCAGCCCTGGCTCCTCTCTAGGGTCCTTCAGCCCCTTGTTGTTGGGCTCAAGTGCTACTTGAAAGTTATACAATAAGTGAAAGTGCAGTATTGAGGAGCGTTGAGTCAGAAATAATACCAACCCTGCGTGATGCGACTTAAGAGGATTTATTCTTGATTCCTGTTTTAGGAATTAGTCTCATCTGTCTTTATTTCGTGACATAGCAGAAGAACAAAAAGAAAAAAGCGGCTTTTTGTCATCAGGGATTATGTCTGATATAGGAAACTTCTTTTGTTTGTTTCTGCTTATTCTACTATTCTTCCTGCAGGGTTAGAGGAGGATAAATTGTTATTATATTTGAATGCTGTTATGAAATGCTTTTTTTTTAAAACCCTTGAGTTTACTTTTCATTTCACTTGAAACTTGAAGAGCACTTATACTTTTTAGTTAATTATAATAAAAGATATGTAATTGAGACTGCCACAGCTCAACAGCACAATAGGACAAATACAAGAAAAGATAGATATAGGAAACTCCTTTAATTTATCAATTAAATCAATGGTGTTCATGCTTGCCAAATTACTGAGAAGCTGTTGGAATATATTATTAATATAGTATTAATGACATCTGTGGTGATAATTTTGTAAAATACAGCTTTTAATCACCATAAGGCTTCATTTCTCTTGAGCTAAACTTAATTATAAAAACTAATTATTTATAAAAAAATTATCTGTACCTCATTGATTACATTCAGTCATGTAGGTAGTCATAATTTGTGTAATGAACTGGCTTATCAGCTCAGCAGGTATTAAAACTTTTTTTTCCTATAGCATTTGAAGGCCGCATAATGTATCTGGAGGCAGGAGACACGCCCCTGTCTACTGAGGAGAGGAGACCCCTTAGCCACACACACACACACACACAACTCGTCTCCCATTGGTCGACTTTACCGTTAGTCAAGTTGGAACGGCTCCTGATTGGCTGCTGCAGGATCGTCGGCACTGAAGCATCTGCGGCTCGCGCTGTGCCAGCTGTCTTCGAGCACTCGGCTGGTGCTGGGCAACGGAGAGAGGATCCTGCGGAGGAGGGTCTGGGAACCAGGTGAAAAAGGGTAAGAGGCCAAAAAATAGGTGACAAAATGAAGGGCTCGAGGTTTTTTTTATCTCTATTAAGTAGAAAGGGTTGATAAGAATTAAAAAAAATATCATTAACACTCGTTATTAAACCGATAAAATGCATTATTATACCGTGTCTAACGTCAATCACCGCGGGGTTTTGACGTTGACACATTCTTCGGCTTGTTTGCAAAATGGCACAGGCTTGTTGTGTTTTCTGTCTCTAATTTGAACATTTTCATCCACCAAATGATGCATTTACATCAATTAACTGGAGACGTTTATGTGCTGAATTACGCGTGAATGAAAGTGGGTGCAAAAATGCAGAATTTTGTCGATTTTTGCAGGCTAGCATCGTGTGCTTTTCGGTGATTAAATATGTGTGTGTGATGCGTGTGTGTGTGTGTGTGTGTGTGTGTGTGTGCGTGTATTTGGCGTGCCATCAGTGCAATAAGGCTGTGTGTGTATTGTGTGTGTGTGTGTGTGTTGGGCGTTATGTAAGTCAGTTTATTCGTTTATAGGCTTTTCTCTGTTTCTCCAAATATATTGAGTCACGGTGATGATGAAGAGGATGATGAAAAGGGTCTGAAGTCGTCATACTAAGGGTTTGGTTTGTGGGTGTGTGCATGTGTGTGTGTGTGTGTGTGTGTGTGTGTGTGTGTGTGTGTGTGCTGGGGAACATAATGTGAGCTGAACAGGTGATCTGAGCCGTGTTCTTTTTAGTGAGAGGTTCGCATGCAGACCTGTCTCGGTTTTGTGGATCAGGCGGTTTTGAGGTCTGGTTTAAGGATCCTAAAGGGTGCTCCGAGGGGCTCCAGGGGTCCCCAGTGCAGCATAATGAACTGAATATATTAGAAAGCATTCTAATCAGATGATGTAATGGTGTGCCTACAAATGGTTTATTCCATCAAGGGTGCATCCATTCTGATTTTATCAGTGGTGCAGGGTAACAAAGCACATTTACTTTTGTGCAAACTATCCATTTATAGTTAATAATCAGATTATTATCCATACATATAAACTGTGGTTGCAATTTTACACAGCATAGTTAAAAATGTGCTTAACTTTATCAATCTGCAGCAATAAAATGTTCACACAGGGGGACCTTTTCTGCATTTGTACTTTATTCAGTATACTTAAAGTACAAATAAATAATGATAATAATATAATATAATATTTATAATCATCTTTGCCTCCGACCCTGCTTATTTGAATAAATATTGAATTATTAGTCGATAAATGTTCAAATGAAATAGATGCTAATTACAATTTTGAAGCAACAGGAAGTTGAGGGGAAAACAAATAACATTTCAATCAATCAATCAATCTTTATTAAAGCGCCAAATCATGACAAATGTTATCTCGAGACGCTTTACAAAAGAGCAGGAAAAAGACCTTACTCGTGGCTATCTTACAAAGACCCGGCATTAATCAATCATGAGCACTTAGCTACATTTAGCAAAGTTACAGTTGCAAGGATAAAACGTCCTTTTAAGAGGCAGAAACCTCGAGCAGAACCAGACTCATGCCAAATCTGTGCTGGGCTTGAAAAATGGGATTGAGAGAGATGCGGGACGAAGGATAGAGACAAACAGAGCAGCAACAACGACAATACTGAATATTTCTGTCATAGTGGTAAAAGTATGTCAAGTGCATTTGATAGGGTGTTATCTCTTTTTATGGATTTGGCATAAAAACTGTAGAATCTGTCGTTGCAGGACCAGGTTTCGTTATTGGAAGTGATCTCATTTTCATTTGTAGTACGATTTTTATCCTCCCATTGTTCGAGCAGGTGTTGGCTGCACAAAGGAAAACAGTCCAAATGGAAAAGCAAAAAGGATGTAACGCATCTGCTAATGCCATTTAGCGTAGATTTATCTATAACTGAAGCCTCTAAACAGACATTTGCAAACAAGTGCATCCAACAAGCCTCTCTCTGACACCTCTCTAATAACGAGAGTGGAAAGGTTGTAATCTGTAAACATTCGATTCAGTTATTTGGTAAAAGGGCGGCAGGCCACTTCAGTTTGAAGGGTTCAAACTTTTTAGAAGAGTTAGCGGGTTGTACTTGTGGATGTTTGGTTTCAGTACTTCATTTGCTTCACTGTTCAAACTCATGCATGTGCAGCTTCTGTCAGTGTGACAATAGATTGTCTCTAGGTGTTTATGGTGTCTTTATTTGAATCAGTTCAAAGAAAATGGTGAGAAATGTATACATCTCATTGTCATATCTGATACTATTACATGATTTATTACTACTCAACAATAGTAAATAAAGTGTTTTTTACTGTCTTAGATGGAAAGTTTATATATTGCTTGAACATTGTTTGATTTGTAGAATTTCTGAAAATAGAAACACTTTCACCATCACCCCGAGCGACAGCTTTATAAATTTGCCCAACCAATTTAGCGGCCAGTTCATTTTCTGACAGTGAGCTAATTGATTGATCATTTATGTTTCAGCTGTACGTATGGATTTACTTTGGTCACAATACAACAAAAAAAATCATATTTCAGAAGGTTGTGTATGTTTAACATGTAAGTAGCAGCAGGCTCAATCTTAGTATTGAGAAGGGAGGAGACATCCTCTGAGGAACATGACTGTACCTAATGAAAAGGCTCATTCACAATCTATCAGATTATGAGTTATGTGTTTGAAAAAAGCTCAACGATCAGACTAAACAAATACAGCTCCAACAAAGGAGCTGCTTCAGTAACTTGTTCGTCTGGCAGTAGAGAGTGAAGGGTAAGTGGAGACAAAGATGAATTAATAAAAGTCGTCTGTCTTTAGTCTTTGATAAAGATATAAAATTACAGGGTGATCAGCTTGCATGTGTATAGAGTGAGCGACGTCCCTAATCCTCTGAGTGATGGCCTAGTTACTTATGGGACCACTGTTGTTATTGTCTGTTTATCTGTTTATGATTCATTAATGGCTTATTCATCCATGAGACTCCAGTAGCTCCCACAACTCTTAAAACCTCATCCTGTGTGTGTGTGCGCTTGAGTGTGTAAGTTCATGTGTGTGTTATCTATTTTTATCTCCAATCGGTTGTAGAGTGATGTGATGCACGTTTGTTCTGGCTTTTTAAATAGCTCTACTGTTCACACACACAACTGCTAACACATATTGAAGGTAAGGCACACACACACACACATATTGAGTCCCGCACACTTGTGCACGCTGCACGCTGTCCCTCCCCACAGATCAAGCCGGAGTCAGCAGCTGTCTACTCCCTTCTTCTCACTTTTAGCACGCATCAACACACACATACATACATTTGTCTGCCACACATGAAGCTCACACTCGCCCACAAACAGACATCCGAGGACGTCAGCAGCCACTGTCACACGTTTAAAACACTTTGTGAACATGCAGGAGGATGGTTTAATCTTAATCCTTCTTTTTCTTTTATTTTTGGCTCCATCTCTACTAAGAAGATTTAGACATGCTTATGATTCATTTCATTTTTTAAAATCTGTATACTGTTTTTTAGTTTAAGTTTCAGGGTGCTTTAACTTAGATGTGTTTAGGCAGAATGGACAGGGCCACTTTAATTGTTATTTAAATGCTTGAATTTTGAAATAATTCTTAAAATGAAGAAAGACTGACCGGTACATCAAAGCTGAAAATATTTTCCTTTAAGAATGTTTATGCAACCTGTCTGATAAACTGTATGTCGTGATGAATAAAACCACATGGTGGACTTTTTCTTAAGGTTTTTTGGCTGGATTTTTATGCCTTTATTGAGACAGGACAGCGGAGGACCACTGCCTCCATACATTGGGCGCGCTCACTAACAATTAATTTAGTACAATGAGAGATTATTAGTTCACATTGGTGGTTATTTCTGGCATCTTTTTAATTTTTAATTTACTATACTAAATGTTTTTTTTAAGTCTTACTTTAAGTGATTATTTCAGAAACACCACAGAAAGCTTTGATTCTATAATGAAATAGTCAGTGCCCAGCTCAATACATACTTTAAGTTTCAACCTTGAGTTCTCCCCTAATGAAAAATAATTCCTTAAATGCAGGGTTGGTTATTTTCACCACCCCCTCCCCTCTGTGCTCCCTCTAAAGCCACGCCCCTCACTTACATGCACAGGCGCTGTTTGTCCAGAAGCGGACCTCAGCTCATGCTTTGACTGTGGGCTAAGGGGTAGAGAGCGAGCAGGGAGACAGAGAGGCGTGATTGGTTCATCAGATTGGTACCTCGTTGCAGATATTGGTCAAAGTTTCAAGGCTCACAACTGCTACAGACGACGGATTTTTTTTGTTACTTTTTCAGAGAACATGAGTTATTCATTTCTGTCAGGACCTAAAGACAATTTCAACCAAAATCTTAAAAAGTGGATCTGGAGAAAATCAACAACCCTGCCTTTAAACTGAATTGTAATGTAGAGTCTCATATTGTCTCCTTTTCAACATGTTTAAATGGTGGCTTTCACTAAAGTAACTACTATGATCCTTCTCATTTAAATTCAGCTTCACTATATGCTCGTTTCACATCACCCTCTTTAAAGTCTTTATATGTGATTTTTCACACTTAAATGTAATAGAAATCAAGTATATCCTCTGAAAATAACTCTGTGAGTCATGACTGTCTACAATGGGTGTAACACCCGAGTCCCACTGTCTGTGATGTTTTCAGAGTTTTCAGAGTCCTATCTTCACTTTGTTTACATCGCCAGGACAGCCGGCTGACTCCTCCCCTCGTGTATAAAAGTTGTTTAATTGAGGGACTAGAGAAAAGAAGAATAACATACTGTACTCACTGATTAACTGTGTTTCTAGATCACGCTCATTTCAGGTAAATTTACATGCAGTGTGAAGATACCAGCATAATAAAGATCGCTAGCATTAGCATGCTAACACAACAATGCAGCGCGAGTTGTTTTGGTTTCATGCTGGTGCTCAAGGGCGACATCTGCTGGATCAAAAAAATCACATATAAAGCCTTTAAGACATTATTTTAAGTTTTACCTTGCCTCTTAAAAATGGGCAAAAAAGATTAAGTGAATATATTTAAACATTGTTAATGTAAATATAAAAAGTGTAAGGATTATTATTGAGATGTAGCATTCATGTTTAAGATAAATAGGCTAACATTTAGCTCGATAACTTAAAAGTTGCTAGTGCAAACTTCAACATCTCAATGAAGACAAAGAAGAGCATATTCATCCTGATGTTTTCTCCGGCTCTTCAACCCCCATAACTTCAACCATTGTTCAATGTTCATCGATAGAGAAAGGGAGGAAATGGTGGGTTTGAGGGCCTTCAGGGAAGCATAATGATAGTAGAGTAGTATGTCGCTAAAGGATACACGTAGAGATCAAAGGGGTTTACCCAAACATCATAAAGAAATCTGTTTGGTGCCATTTTTTAACCAATGTGAGGGTACCTCTGCTTGAGCCATCTTATTCAAACTAGAAGATCCTCTCTTCTAAAATACTGTTTATTATGAGGCCGTCACTTTAAACCTCAAAGACAAACGTACATGTTGGTGGTTTGACCGTGGTGTCATGAATGTGACTTTGGGATAATGAGACGTTGGTAGTCTGACTAAATCTGCCTGCTGCTCCTCGTTCATTATTAATTAACACCCCCATTAAAAACTGTCTGCATGGAGGGGAGACGTCAGGGTGGGTCTCTGTGTGTCTCAGTGTCATTATAGTTTGTGTTGGAGCTGATGGTGTAGATGTGTTATCTATAATACATCAGTGTGTGTGTGTGTGTGTGTGTGTGTGTGTGTGTGTGTGTGTGTGTGTGTGTGTGTGTGTGTGTGTGTGTGTGTGTGTGTGTGTGTGTGTGTGTGTGTGTGAGAGAGCTGAAGCAGCTGGTCAAAGGGTGAGTGAGAAATGCTGCCTAGAGTGTCACTGTTGGTCCATGTGTCTCTCTCTCCTCATGTCTGTCTGTCTGCTGAAGTCGCTATGACACAGCAGAAAATGAACACACACACACACACACACACACACACACACTCACTGCACACCTGCACAAAGGAAGTCTGGACTAGGGAAGAAGATATTTTGTGCATAGTGGTCTTGGGAGTTGTACTTTTTGGATGCAGTTATTTAGGACACCAAAGATGACAAAGTCAAGGAGTGTTTACAGTAAGACCTCTGATTAGAGCTGTGATGTCTGAACAATATCTTCAGAAAATGTATCACATCGACCCTTTTGGATACCACGTGTTTAAAACAATGAACTATCACCTTAGTACATGTTCTGTAAATGAAACCATAGTTAATATAAAAGCTATCGAAAGACATGTTTTATGCTTTTGTACCCTACAAATGAATTGTTATTTTTGTACTTTATTCATAATTGTTGAGCATATTTTTGATCAAGAAAATATTCTAAGAAACTAAAACATACCAGAGCAATCGATGGCATGATATGCATGGTAATCTGGTCTGTTAAAGATATTTCATACACAAAGCATGTTCATGTTGCAAAAGCAGCTCCCACTGAAATCAGATGTTTTAATGCGAAGAGGGACAAATATAATGTAATAAAAATGATTTAAGAATTCATCACTTTTGCCTTTACAGACACATTTCCTGGTCGTTTAGGAGTTATATAGCCTAAGTGGACCAAGCCAACCCAAAGAAACAGCTGTCCCATCCTTACATCACCTTACATCACCTTACATCACATTGCATGGCATTGTATCACGGTGCATCATGTCTCATCTCGTCACAACACCTCACACTGCCTCTCGATGCCCTACATCCTTTATCTTACCTTCAGTCACCTCATGCCACCTCACATCACTTCAAGTTGCCCCACAGATTCAATAAAAAAAGCCTGCTTTGTAAGTAAAGTCAAATAGAAGCAGAAAGATAATAAATTGGTAAAGTTGCAAGATAACAGCTGGTGCCAGATTACCCGCTCCAAACCTACAGTCCAGTGTTTGTCATATTCAAGGCAAGTGGCACTATTATGTTTATTCTATCTTTCTCTAAGCAGATGAAATGCCTGCTGCTTTGAGTATTAAAGGTGTCACTGTCTCGAAAGTGAATTATATGAGTTGACTTTAATTTCCTCTGGCTTATAGTCCTCACAGACACACAATGCTCCCAGTGTCCATTACAGAGGTCTGTTTAGTCAGCATTTCTGCTCCTACACACACAGTCAGCTGCGTGGGGTTTGCAAGGAGGTGACTGGAAATAGTGACAACAGCAGCTTTTAAATGTGAGAAATTGAGGCCATAAATTTCATGTAGACATCGTACTATCCATCCTACCCTGTCGGACACATTTATCTATTTCTTTTGTCTCCTTCCTTAACTATAATAACCAAACCCCTGATCAAATTAGAAAACACAACTATTTGATCATAATGACTTTGAGGACCTAAAACAGGGTGTAGCTCACGAGTGAGGGGAGGATGGACTGTGAGATTGACAGATGGATTGGCACGGCTTCAGCAGTAATGCAGGCGTTGTGCCGGGCCGTTGTGGTGAAGAGGGAGCTGAACCTGAAGGCAAAAATCTCCATTTATCGGTCGACCTTTGTCCCAACCCTCACCTATATGGTCATGAGCTATGGGTAAGTGACCTAAGGAATAAGCTCGTGGAGGGCGGCTGGGCTCAGCCTTAGAGATAGGGTGAGGAGCTCAGACATTAAGGGGGGAGCTCGGAGTAGAGCCGCTGCTCCTTGGCATCGAAAGGAGCCAGCTGAGGTGGTTTGGGCATCTGATTAGGAAGCCTCCTGGACGCCTGCCTTTGGAGGTTTTCCGGGCACAGCCAACTGGGAGGAAACCCCGGGGTAGACCCAGAGTTCGCTGGAGGGATTATAAATCCCGTCTAGCCTGGGAACGCCTCGGAATCCCCCAGGAGGAGCTGGAAAACGTTGCTGGGGTGACTTACTGTGCCTGCTACCACCGCAACCCGATCTCGGTTAAGCAGGAGAAAATAGATGGATGGACAGACCTAAAACAAAAGAACAACAGAACAAACAAAGGAAGCATCATGTCAAATTGATATGTGACTGATTGATGTCACCCAAAGCAATTGTTTTTTGTCTTTGCCATGAGCAGGGTTGACTCTGCTCGTATCTTAACATCACGATATAATGCCAACACCACCCTGATTTGGTTTAAGCTGGCAGATTTCATGTGCTGTGTGTGAGATAGAACACATCAGACAAACAAATAGCGATTCAATGCAGCTACCAAAACATTGGTTCTATCAAAAGGGGGCCATTAAACAACTGTCTTAACATTATAAATACAGTGTAGGATTTGCAATCAAAGAAACATAATCATAGGAGATGTGGGGCGCTTATAGCCTGGAGGTTATGACGCACACCCGTTGTAAGGAGGCAATAGTTGCTGCATGTCTTCCCCCACTTTCTACTCCCAACACTTCTTCGGCTGTCCTATCTAATAAAGCAAAAAGGCCCAAAAATATCTGCAGGATTTACGCAACCGAGGGTTTAAACTGTTGAACTGTGATGTAACGTAGTGCAGGTTACTCTGCACATACAGATGTGTATGGTTGTGACTACTTCCAGGGAGCTGTTTATTCAGGAATCAATGAAACGCAACAAAACAAAGCACAAAAGGTTTATTGTCCATACTACAATACATACTTTTTTAATATGATCCTCGGCTTCAGAAAGAGAAAGTGTTTGTACACCAACAGCCCTGATGGAGGCACTGTAACTGTAAAGGTCAGAAGGTCAGACAAGGTTAGCTTCTAAAAAAATAAGGAGACAGGAAATGTTTCTTTACTGTTCTGTCTTCTGCTTTTTATATTGTCTTATTGTTAGCCAGGAAAAGCCGATTTAGTATGCCTTACCATACTGTGCCATGCAATTTTTTGTGTGTGTGAATGTGGTGTGTGCGTGTAGGATTACTACTGAAGCACTCCAGTTCCCATCTCCTGGGAAACCAATCTTTTATTCTGGCTGGCAGGCCTTTAGGGCATTGCTTTCCATACTGCAACCCCCTCCACCCTCATTCATGTTTACCACGAACACTTTATCCTTCATCTCTACACAATCAATCCCCCTCATGTCTGCTCTCTTTTTTTTTTTTTAAAGTTCTCCATCTTTTTTTCATCCATCATTTCCCCCTCAATCTTCTCTGAGATGGACTGGAGTCCGACCCACTGCCAAAAGATTTCTGGTCACTGCTTAAGTATGAGGTTCATAGTATGCCTTAAAGCAAAGCTAAATAGTATGCACATTTTCTAAAGAACTAAACTTAATAAACGTGCATAACAGAAAAAAAATAAAGAAGCAATAAAAGACTGTTATTTTGAAAAGCATTGCGGAATGTTTGGTATGTTTTTTCATGAGCTAAAAAGTAAGTTGGCCAAAATGACATTTTTCCCGTCAGCCATTCTCAACCTCTTTGGACCCATTAAAGCCTCCTCTGATTGGTTGGTGCACACCAGGTCTTTCCTCTCCTCATTATTCTGTCGCTCCCTTCCTCTCTCCTCTCCTTCCTCTCTCCATTCTCCTCCATCTCTTTGAGTTGATTCTGTGTGACTGGGAGGCCATTGTGTCCCCCCATCAAACACATTGCATACAGCCATCCATGCAGAATACACACATGAGCACAGAGGGCTGTTTGTAGAGTAGGCTCCCACTTTGTTGATCCCATCACACTTGCTCAAGTTGCCTTTTTCAATAATTGTCACAGTTGACAAAAACACATACAAAGGATACATCATGTTTTAATCATCTGATGATGTTGTGCTTCAACTTACTCTTATTTTAATTGAAGATATCTTCAATATAAGATTTAAAAAAAAAAAACAATCTCCCAAATCCAAGATGACATTAGTGTCATGTTTTGTCCACAACCTAAAATTTGTTTAATACCTTAGTTGATATAACTTCTTGTTCAAAGGTCCAGTTTAAAGCTCGCTGGAGGATTTATTAACTGGTTATAATACTGAATGAAATGTATACTGATGACTCTATAAGCTATAAAAGCAGACCAGACCGTCAGATACATTTAAATATGTTTTTTTCAATCAATTAACCCAAGTGGTCTATATGCATTATAAAGGGACTTTGTGCTTGATTTAAAAGCTCCCTATTAAACAACGCATTGCTGCTGCTCTAATTTGTTTATTCATAAAAATAGTTTAAATTAAAAGCACACAAATCCATTTCATGTAGGTCAGACAGTCATCCAGAATGTATTTTTTTCGAGGCTACATACAGTGTATTGTTTTTGTCCTGAAAAGTAAATGTAGACTCTTAGATCAATACATGTTATAAATATTCAGCTCTTTTAATGCAAGAGGAAATGTGCAGACCTTATTAAAGTAGAACATGGGAACAGTCTTCAATAGGAGTCTATAAACATCGTCAAAGCACGTCAACAAAGTGGGACATGAACTGTTACTATCTAAACCTGAACTTACCAAGTTATCATTGTCTGTTGTGTGGGAGGGGGAGGGGACAAGAAGGGCTCTATAATGCCACCAGGCATTCATTTTGGAATGTGCTTATTGTGCAACAAACTGTGCTCTACAAATGCATGAAATTAGGTTAATTAGATCCGTGTTTCTTGAACAGAAATCCAGTTTGCTCTCTGAAACAGATCTTGCTTTATATGTTTGTAGAAACTACGGCTACAACCAGCATTATTTAAACTTCCAGTTGTGTTTTTCAATAAATGTCCTGAATCCTAAAATAAAAGAAGGAGAACGTTTTCCATGAAGGTTACTTGAGGTCAGGCTCACTGGTTATGTCAAACCAATATTTCAAACCCCAAAATTATGAAGTTATCTGATACACATGACAAAAGAAAGCTTCAATTACTTTACTTTAAAAGCAGGAACAAGAGAAGGTTTCTGATATATGTTTGAAAAAGTTAATTGAACAATTGTTTTAATATTTTCTGTGGATCAGTGAAGCTGTCTGCACATTTGTAGGCTTTCATACCGCAGCCATGTAAGGAGAAATATTCTACACTAAATACAAGTAAACATCAACCCGTTGAATTTCTGGGAAGGACGTTTTTGTGATGGAAATAGTCGCCTGTGTGCTGGATAAGAGTCCTAAAACTTGAAGTTTATCTAATATCTTAGTTTTTCTAAAGGTTGTCAGGTGATGTAAACTTTCGCTGATTTGAAGAGATGGAAAATGATCAAGCCTGTGCTGCAGCTCCTCAGTGTGTGTTCAGTGATGACCGCTACTTTAATAAGCTCTATTTGACCTCCAGGCCTCTGAGCCGATCACCTGACTGAAAGCTATGAGTTGGTCATTTAAAAACAAGTTCCTTCTTTGATACATCTTCTAAAATCAGCTAAATGGTAACTAAGCAGGTACATACTGTACATTAAGGAGACTCTACTTTCCAGCTGTTCTTGCAGAAGTCAGACAATCTGTCATATTCTTGCTGATACTGTAATAGATTTTTAAATAATAGATCATCACTCTTAATATTTCATAGACTGAGCTGACACACTTAAAGCTTGCAGAAAAGTATTCTGTGTCTCGGGACGAGAAGACAGAATGTGTGTCAGACAGCGTAACTCAGCAGCAAAGACAGACTTTAGCAGACTGCTGTAATTATATATGATTGTCCCCAAGTATCCTAGTCATTCAGAGGCACAACTTTCCAATCTGCTTCATGATTTTCCGACAAGTCATATCCATATAATGGTTGCAGGAAAGGCTGCTAAACATGTTGTTGCTGACACATTTTTTTTTCCATAGGGCAAGGCTCATCAAAGAGCATTTCCTTAGACATACAGTGCCTGTGTGTCGCCCCCCCTTCCAAGTAGCTGCTCGTACAGAACTTAGCGTCTTGTTTACACTGTCAACATTTTAATCTACAGCTTTGATTTTTAGATTTTTAAATGCATGTCTTTTCTGTTGCTCTTGTAGGACAATGGCTGCCAACACGGGGGCGATGCGCATCCTCATCAAGGGAGGAAAGGTGGTCAACGATGACTTCACCCAGGAGGCTGATGTCTACATTGAGAACGGCATCATTCAGCAGGTACAACCACCAGCAAACATACCTTTACATTCAAAATTACAACGCTTCAGCCTTTATTTTTTCTTACATCTTTCTCTGTCTGGCTCACACACTCCCATGTTGATCCACACATTGTCAATGCCGTGTCTCCCCAGCTGTTACAGTGACTCATTTCACAATAACACAGCATGAAAAGAATGAGACTCTGAGTGAACTCAATGATGATTGTGAATGCTATAATTAGCACAATGGCTGTTGTCATGGAAATAAGCAGCGGTTTATATGAAGAGGCTGCGTTAGACTCAGAAACCTGGAAAGCTGAGCTGCTCACTGACTGAAACAATCAGACTTGTACTATTCTGCAACTCTTATTTCCATCACAACAATGGTATTTCGACTTCAATGCATGTCATAGGGACAACACATACATTAATACTGTTGTGTATTTGTGTGTTTGTGTTGTTGCTTGCAGGTTGGAAAGGAGCTGATGATCCCAGGTGGAGCTAAGGTGATTGACGCCTCTGGAAAGCTGGTGTTGCCGGGCGGAATAGACACAAGCGTGCATCTGCAGCAGACGTTCATGAACGCAAGCATTCAGGATGACTTCTACAGTGGGACCAAGGTACACACACACACACACACACACACACACACACATATAAACACACTAACTAACACTCTCCCACAGGACTCTGTTATGACTAGGCTCGTCAGCATGCCTGTGATTAAACACATTTAGATCATCCAGAGACAGCTGTCATACACAGACATACTTTCTCTCTTTCTCACTCTCTGTCTAGTCTACATTCAAATCTTCACTCTGCTTCATACATTCATCAAGACTTATGACCACATGTGTTCTCATCCTGCTCCTATAGGAAGCAAACACAAACAGCTGTCACAAGTTTCTGGTCGAAAGCAGTCTTCTCTTTTTCCACACAGCTGTCCAGACATCATTTGTACTGGGCTTTATTGGATCATTTCTAACGAATGCGCTGCATGTTTTCCACTGATCCCCTGAGACGTAGAGCACAGAGGATGATTTAATAATTAGGTGACTTAAAAATTCAAAAGACAATTAGGAGGGAGCGTAATTGTCGCCTGAAGCTGGGTGTATTGGAGAATGTTGTGGGCTGTATGTTGATGTTGTCTGACATATTTTTATCACTTGGGGGGGTTTAAGTCCAAGGCGTCAACAGAGTGTAGGAAGGCGTGTCAGGCGTGTTGTACATCATTTATTCTGAGAGCAAAGATCAAACAAACCAAATCTGTAATTTGTAGCTCTGTTTAAAAAAAGTTGTGTAAGGACAAATATGCATTGAGGACCGTCGCTCCTTATTATTGAATATTTCTGACAAAGTCTAATAATTCTTTGAATTAGGACACAATGATTTCACCATCAAGTCCCCAAAAGATTTAGCAGAATAAATGAGAACCTAAAGCATGACTGAATTGTGCCTGGACTAAAATGTTTGTAAAGACAAAGTGGGAGCAATTAATTATTAAGTGTTAAAATTATTCAACAAACATCCAATGTAGTCATGAAGTCGGGCTGGGAATCTTTGGGTGTCTCACGATTCAATTTGATTTCGATTCCTGGGGTCACGATTGGATTGAGAATCTATTTTCGATTCTAAAGGATTCTGGATTTATTGATCCATGGATTCAAAGTATATTTTGAATTAGTAAATATTGTAGGATCTACTCCAGTCATCTGTGAGCCTGGCTGAATTTCTTGCTGCTCCAGTTGGCATTCCACTGAGTTAAAGAGCTACCCTTAGCACTTAGCAGGGAGTGACTGATTAGCCGTAAAAAATAAAAAAGATTTTTGGAAGTTATGAATCGATTTAAAATCTCAGAAGATAAGAATCTAGACTTTTACATACATTTTTTCCCACCTCTGTCATGAAGCAAATGTATTAAGTATGATTGTAGAAGTGAATGTGTGTACATTATGCAGGTGTATATAAAATAAACCATTACATTATTTTATCTGCATTATATCGCCATATGATCCCCCCTCACACACACACACACACACACACACACACACACACACACACACACACATGAACCACACTTGGTTGAGCCCTCCACCAGCGACTCTGTTGACAGCTTTTAAAGGAGGAGAGATAACAGGGGAAGGGATATTGTTTCTTTACACAGTTCTAAGAATCTGTGTTTTCAGCTGAAACTCTTAAAACTCAATCCAAACACGTTTATGAGCAGCATGTACATTTAAGAATAATGTAGAATACTTAAAGTACAATTTTATTTTGACATGAGTCTGTTCCATCCATCAACAGTGCTGCATGTTGAGTGTCCCTCTGCTCAGTTCTTTAACTACCCTCCAAAAGGAGATATTTATTGTAAGAAGCTTTTCTAGTAGATATATCGACTTCCAGATGACTCCAGTGTGTTTTTTGTAAACGGCCTCTACTGTAAGAAATGTAAAGCACTGTCTGTGAGTAAAATGAGGTCTGAGGATGATTAAAACACCAGACAAGGAGGGGTGAGAGGAATTTGGCGGGGGGGGGGGGGGGGGGGGGGTTTGAATCATATGCCAGCTTTACCCCAGCAACCCCCCAATCGCCAACCCCTACCCACTGACCCTGCTGCCATGGCAACCAACCCCCGCTCTTATTGTGGAAATCCGGGGGAGTGTATGTGGGAGGATGACGGTGTTTCCTCGGCAACGGCTCATGTGAAATGGCGATGATCCCCAAAACTATTTCTCTCCCCATCCGCTTCCTCCCGCTCCGCTTTGTCGCCGCCTGCTCTGTCTCACACTTTCATTCCCTCCTCTTCTCTTTTCTCCCCACTGTGTCCTCTGCACAGCCCTCCTCTGTCTCACCCATCTCCCCTCTCCAGTACAGACTCACACTGACCTGCAGTTGGAAGGTGCTTCGTGTATATAATGTAGTTGTCCAGTAGAAATTTGAATGCAAACAGGATCTGTTTGTACATGCAATGCATCTTGTATTGTTTTTGGGTTGGGCTGTGTTGTGTGTTTATACTTTACAGAAGCAGAGCTCAGAAACCTGCCAAGAATTGTCCTCAGGATAAAGTGCATTAATATATTACATTTGAAGAAACTATTTAATATCTGCAGCATCCTGAGAGAGAGAGAGACATGCAAGGACTTGTATAAACATCTAATATCATTGAGTATTCAACCAAACAAAGGGTGCTTTAAATCCAGTAGTTACTTTGTGTTTTCAGTATGGGTATCCTCCAGTATACAGTAAGTGCACAAATCTCCTAAAACACAAAAATGAGACTTTTAGTTGATCTATCATACGATTTGTTAAACAAATAATGTGTTGGGACTTAAGTTTCATTTATTTTTATAGGCTTGTAGGTTCATGTGGGACAGTAATCCATAATTTTGTACATATTTTAAGTAGATCAATGATCAAGTATGGAGTTGGTGAACATACGCACATTTAATTTTTCTGGCTGTGATGACCTTCAAGACAGATAAAAAGATAAGTTACTCAACTAGCTTAACAGTGATGTGATACTGTACGAGTACAGTGTGTTTGTGAAAACAAAAGTAAAAGCCACTGCTCATAACAGGCTCTCCCACATGTTCTTATTGGATTGTATTTATTTCAATTTAATTTAAAACATCAATAAAATGAACTCATCTTTTGACCTCCAACAGCAATGATTGTAAACCAAACACTTACTTTACAAAGACTTTAGTTAAGTTTTATCCGTTCTGTACTGATCAAATCCATTTTAAATTCATGAAACTACCATTTCAGATTCAAAAAGTCAGCTAACATGTGCTCAAAGAAGCTCTGTGCCTCTCCCCAATATGCAGAACAGGGGTCATTTTAATGTCTCTGCAGGAGTTCAAGGCAGAGGAGGAGGAGGAGGAGGAGGAGGAGGAGGGGATGAAAGGAGGTGAAGTGTTCAGCAGTGATGTGGAGTATGAGAGGAGCTGATAGAGGCTGATCAGAGCTCTGCAGTGGTAATCTCTCTGACACTGATAGCCTCTCGTAGGGTCCAGCAGCAGAGCTCCTCTGCTCCTCTCACATCAGTCAAGTCTCACTCACACTTAGTGTCCCCCCCCCCCTTTACTCCCCCTCTCTGTCTGACAGAGAGCTTTTTTTTGGTACTTACTTGATCTTTTTTTCTGCTTTCCTGTTGATTATTTTTTTTAGTTATTTGATTATTAAATATTGAACCAGATTTCATACAACTATGTCTTATATCTTCATAATATTTTTTTTTATTGCTCTTCAATTTAATAGTATGGTAAATGAATACTCATATTTTAGATCATTTGTTTGGATCTGTTCAGTTTGAACCCTTTTGCTCTAAAGATTCATCGATTATCTAGTTTCAAGAAGTAGTGTTTACTGTTATGACTCATTAATGTCCCAAATAGTTTATTGTTATATAATAACAAAATAAAACAGTTAGTGTTTTATGACATGAATTTATTTTGAGTTGGATTTGAAAAGTTTTCTGTCATTATCGTCCGATATTGACTTTGAACTCACGGCATGCTGTTTTTTCTGCTGCACACACCGACACATAAGAGTACGGACATATTTACACATTTTCACCCCCTTTCCCCCTTTTTTCTCTCTTTGTCTGTTTGACTTTCTTGTCAGGGGATTATCTTCACAGCAGGGGTTAGGGGTCTTTAATAGAGTGGGGGATTCATATTAAAGCACTCTTTGGGGGTTTATGTGTCATCATGTACTTTAGCTGTTCTGTCAATGATCAGTGATACTTTAAAAAAAGGGGGGGGGGGGTGCACTGGTATGTTGGGTTTACTGTGGCGTGTAGAGAGATTTGAAAGATTAAAACAACGAGGATGATGTGATGGTGACGTGTGAAATAGAAGAATGAACACAGTTTTTGCTGTTAAAATCGACTATGTTACCACGTGCATGTGAGTTTTATGTCACAAATACTACAGGACAGACATTGATTGTTCTTTCAATCAGGTGACAATAAATATCATGTGTGGAAAATATATTGTGTTGCAGAAATCCAACATATTGCTTCTAGTCTGCCTGTAGAGATTTACTTTGTTTAATACGATGGAGCAGGAATAAGAGGTTTTATAAACGTGCAAGGTTTGTAAGATTTTTCGTTTTCCAATTGGCTCCCAGCTGTCCTGGTGATTCTGGTTTCCTCACAGTTTTGTCTGCGAATATTCCTCTGCTTAGCAACACCAATTGCAAACAGTTTCATCAGAACAAAACAGACCTATTATGCATCGCCGACGATAACTGCCCGTCCCTATTGCTTTGGTCCTTCACAAGTTTCTTATGCAGGTTTGTAATGTAGAAGAGTGTAAAGTCGGATGCAGGCACTAAAAAGAGGAAACAGGGCATTTTGAAAGTCGTTTCATTCTGCAGATGAAGTCTTTAATCCCACTCTGCAGAGACATCGTCTGCTACTGGCGTCTGCAACCGTCATGCTGAGGAAAATCCACATGGCTGGATGATATATGTTTTTTCCTCCAGCTATTTCTCTTTCGCTGTTTCTGCCTCACACACTCTCCGATTTTGCACTGGCAGTAAATCTCAATTAAGGCCATGCAGGCAGGCAGACAGCGCAAATCCCACAATCCCCAGCTGTGTCCATGTCTTCTGACACACACACACACACACGAACACACACACTGACAATCTGATCAATGACTCTAGACGCGCAGAATGCAAATAACACACATATATGTTAAAGCATACGATGCTGACGCTGCAGATGATTCAGACTGGTTACTATGGTAATATAAGAGGTGATTGCTGGTTGGCTGCTGCAGCTGTCGCTTAAAGACAGATGACCCCACCCCTGTCTGCAACACGTCTAGAGTCTGCAGGAACGACTCCACGCTGACACAAAGATAAGGGCTGTGCCTGAAGTCAGTAACATTTCATTCTGACTCAACTGGCAATGACTTGAAGAAAGTCTTTGTTTTGCATCAAATAGTTCATCTTTGTATCGCTGTCCGTTCATTTCCTTTTTCATGAATGATTATTGCCCGTTTTCCCATCATGCCACAGCCCCAGTGTCCCTGCTAGACTCTGCTGGAGGATATTGAACAGGTGACGTGGATGAGAGAGGATGGGGAGGGGGACGGGGGTGGATACATGTGACAGGCATGGCTGAGCAGTATCTGTTGTCATGACTACACAAAAAAGTGTTTTTACCGTACAGCCGACTGAGACAAGTCACTGCAGACCACTCCCTTTACCTCATCAGTTTTCTTCTCTTCCTCCAACCATCCGCCTCTCATTCTTTTACCTGCTCTTTGTTATTTCTGCTGATGTCCTCGTCTTCTTTTCTTCTCAGCATTTGCTGCTTGCTGAGAGTTGTTTTTTTTATTTTTTTAAAGTTGGGATGCAATGGTGTATAGGTTAAACATCATGAACACACATCTGCCCTTTAGCAAATAACTTGGCATGTACAGATGTCAGTAGCCGATGTTTATTGTTGTGTAGCATCAATTTAATGCCGGCGAGCTAGTATACCGAACTGCGTATTGTCATATGTCGGCAGTGTGCGAGTCTTACACCCTCTCAGAAAAAGGTCAGCAACATGCAGTTTGTAAGACACGTTCCAGCGACATTTCAAGAGGAGTGAAGTGCTGAAAAAAGTCAGTATTGGAATGGCAATAGATCGGTCTCATCCCTGATTTTCTGTCTCTTTCTCTTAAGTCTCAACAGGATATAATTTTATACTTTTAAAATGATATTTATCAGAATCAAAGCAGTTAGATCAGCTCTGGATTTATTTCTGTTGGATTAATATTTTCCTTTTTCCCCATAGGGTTATAAGACACATGTATACCTGTATCTATATAGCAACACAATTTTCATTAACGGATACACAAAACAATACAATAGAAATAAAAACTTTGATGTTATCCTGTTATCCCCGTCTTTCTCCCTGATAACTTTGAACTATCTAACTCAAATGTTTGACATGTTTGTACTGTTAGCAGGACATACACTATCAGATGAGGATGAGACAGTTCACAAGAAAAGACTGTTATTTATTGTCACAGAGACAAACGGTGTCTGTGTGCTTTACAGTGAAGTCATTGTTCTTGGTTTTAATAAATCTCTCTTACCTCTCCCTCTGCCTCCCATCTCCCATCTCCCATCTCCCCCCTTCCTTCCTCCCTGACTCACTTCTCCTCACCAAGGCGGCTCTTATGGGTGGTACCACCATGGTGATGGCTCTCGTCCTGCCTGAGCAGCACTGCTCCCTGCTGGACGCCTACGAGAACTGCAGAGCTCTGGCTGATGCTAAGGCGTGCTGCGACTACGCTCTGCATGTCGGGGTGACTTGGTGGGGATCAAAGGTAAGTCGAAGAAGAAGGGTCAATGTGTGCAGATGTGCCAGAACCCAGAACCAGAGAACAGCACGGAAAAAAACTTCCAATCATAGTTTTAATAAACAGATGTCTTTGCTCCTCAAGCTTTGTGCTTAATGAATGAATAATAAAGCAGCCAAATCATTTTATTTATATGGATGAATTGTGTGTTGACCTAGATTCAACCTAACATGAAGTAGGTTAACGCACATGCTCAGTGGGCACATTAGTCAGATACTATGAGTCAACATGGCTCATTTAGCCTCTGGCTTTAATATCTCTTCTATATCATCTGCTGACTTTGTGCCACATTTCATTACATGAGCTAGTTTGTATAGAATATAGCTGTTATGTTATACATTTAATACCAGGATGTTATGACAAAGATCATATCATATCATATCATGTTTGATTTATTTTAATTTTATTTATTTATAAGAATTATTTTCTCATAATGCTGAAACACTGTTCATGAGCAAACAGGAGCAGGAAGAAGAAAACTTATAATACCTGCCCCCTTTCCTAATAACATAAGATACTGTTTAACAGAATAAGATGGCTAACCTGTTGTTTTCTCTTTCTTTCACAAAACAAAAAATAGATCAACAATGTAGAAACAATCAAATACAATACAAGATAATGACATTGTTAAATAATGTGGCAGTTATTACTTCAATGATTGATCAATGATGGTATTTTAATATCAGAAGATATTTTGAAACATCCTAAAATGATGATGCTAAATTGATAAATCCCAAAGGTAGGTTTTCAAATCTCACTTTTGTGCATCCAGTGTTACAAAACTCCAAGTCACCCACTTAACAGAGAGAAGAGGTTTTTGCAAGTAGTTTACATTTTCTCCTGAAATCATCATTCTTGTTTTAAAAATGTACATAACTGTATGAAAAGTTTATGCTATTGATATTTTATAATAAACTAAACCCCATTCAAACGCTGTTCAATGCCTAATGCTACTTCTGTCCTGTCACTGCAGCTGTGGAGATTTATGGAGCCTGCTTTGTTATTTTCAGAAAAAAAGTTTTTTTACAAGTAAGAAAGAAAAAAAATCTAGAAATAAAAAGAAGCATAAAACTGCATTAAGTCAGCTCTAAACTATAACGGCCTTTTAACTTCAGGAAGACACTGCATGTACCGTACTTTATATGGAAGAAGTATTCTCCTTTATTAGATTTTCAGCATCAATGTTTCATCAAGACTATTTAATGCACTTGTCCTTTATATTATAACGGCCTCTTACTTCACTTTAATGAGAATATTGATTATATTTGAAGTAAGTGAAATAGATTTCTCCATGTGGTGAATGTCTCTGTGGGACTGTGGTATTCACCAGTGTGAGCAAAGTGATATCACTCTGGCTGCTCTCCAAGCTCATTTCACGCCCCATATAGCTAAAACACCGACACATGCACGCACACACACCATACACACATACACACACACACACACACACACACACACACACACACACACACACACACACACACACTGCACAGTCTACTTTCCCTCCGTGCCAACACTCACAGTGCTTTATTCTCTTCCCTGTCGGCCTTTGCCAACATAAACCCCACACTGTTTCACTGCTAGTCACAACAGCTTTAGATCCTTGACCTCTTACTTTTGTCCCGTCGTCAGGTGCGTAATGAGATGGAGACCCTGGTGAGGGAGCATGGCGTGAACTCCTTCCAGATGTACATGGCCTATAAAGACATGATGATGCTGAGGGACTCTGAGCTCTACCAGACTCTGCAGACCTGTAAGGACATCGGGGCCATCGCACGCGTCCACGCTGAGAACGGAGAGCTGGTGGCGGAGGTGCAAATCCCACAAACACTGAGCACACACACATTTACATATTTAAATAGGTTAATGTAACAACAGGCTAGACATGAACTGTTTTTACCACTGAAATGTAAATGTGTGTGTGTGTTTATGATATTGAGGAAACAAGTTCACACTTTAAGTGTAACTGTGTGTGTGTTGCTAGAGCGCCAAAGAGGCTCTGGATTTGGGTATCAGCGGACCAGAGGGTATCGAAGTCAGTCGGCCTGAGGAGGTAATTATTGATTATTGATTAAGATTTTACTTCTTTTATTTTTTAAGAATAGAAAACATTTCAGAACATCCTCCTTTATTAAAATCTGTTTTGTATCTTTAAGTTGTTGATCAAATAAATCAGAAACTTAAAGGCTTTAAGGTTATTGTTCTTTACCTCTGCCACACACATATTTTGTAGTTTCTTTGTGCAGAGGTAAATGTAAAGACTTTCCTAAAGGTAAAACATCTATTGAGTTGTTCTTTAAATTTGTATTGTGTGATCCTGTCTTTGTCTACAGCTTGAGTCTGAGGCTACTCACAGAGCCGTCACCATCGCCAACAGGGTAAACAAATCAGATTTTAATATCCTGTCTGCATGCAGTATTCTGTATGTCATTGTTAAATGAAAGAGTGTTCTTGGGATTGCAGGCTCGCTGTCCAATCTACCTGGTGAATGTGTCCAGTATGGCTGCTGGAGACATGATCTCTGCTGCTAAGATGCAAGGTGAGAAAATGAATAACATGATGCTTTTGACAGCCGTGGTGATATTAAGTAGATAAAGACTTTTGTAACAAATGATTTGACCTCCTCTTGCTGCAGGTAAGGTGGTCCATGCAGAGACCACGGTAGCTCACTCAGTGCTGAATGGGATGCAGTACTACCACCAGGACTGGGCTCATGCTGCTGCACATGTCCTTGTCCCACCTCTCCGTCTTGACCCAAACACACCTGGGTACCTCATGGGCCTGCTGGGAAAGTAAGTGAACATGCATAGATGCTCTGTACTTGATAACAGGACTGATATCAGACATATTTTGCTTTAAAATGGAAATGTGTATTCTGTTTCAGTGACACTCTGAGCGTTGTGGCGTCAGAACACCGTCCATTTAGCATCAAGCAGAGAGCTTTGGGCAAAGAGGACTTCACTAAGATCCCTCATGGAGTTCCTGGAGTCCAGGACAGGATGAGTGTCATTTGGGAGAGAGGAGTGGTACGTATTCTCAAACAAATACCCATACAAACCTGCCAATAAGTTTGTATCATTTATTATGAATGTAAGTGACATTCACAGGAAGAGAAGAAGTTCATTGTCTCTGTTTGTTGTAGAGCAGAACGACCTTTTACTTAACTAATGTGAATTTCTGCTTGACAGAGGCATACAACTCTGCGGTTTATCTAATTTGAGATATATTTGGGGGGGGGTGTAGTGGTTGTATTGTTCTTAACATTTTTTCAATATAATAAAACCTGCAGGTCACAGGAAAAATGGATGAGAACCGCTTTGTGGCAGTGACGAGCTCTAACGCTGCAAAGATCTACAACCTGTACCCACGCAAGGGCCGTATAATCGCTGGGGCCGACGCTGATGTGGTGGTCTGGGACCCCGACGCGACAAGGTTTGCAGTTATATTTACTACATGAGGACATGAATACATGACTTGACTCATCCAGAACAAACACTCAGCTAATACATCTGTCTGTGCAGGACGATCTCTGTGAGCACTCAGGCCCAAGGCGGAGACTTCAACCTGTATGAGGGGCAGCGCTGCCACGGCGTTCCCCTGGTGACCATCAGCCGAGGCCGCTTGGTGTGTGAGAACGGGGTGTTCATGTGTGCTGAGGGCTCTGGAAAGTTCTACCCACAGCGCACCTTCCCCGACTACCTCTACAAGAAAATGGTGCAGAGAGAAAAGGTTAGTTTGGATTCATTTTTGTTTAAAAAAAAATAAATTATTCTGTGAATTGACAGAAAACCTTTTGCAAACACACCCATCATACTGATCCCTCCTGCACTGATGTGACCGTCAATGTAAAGGATTTAATGTTCAACCTCTCTCTGCGTGCTGCACTGCTGCTCTGCATAAACCTCCCCCATCAAGCCTCTGCAGGGATCTGCTCTGTTTAAGATCCACTCGATTGTTTATATTGATCACTTAAACTGCTGACTGTAGAATTATTTGTCTGTAGTTTATGTATTTCTGCAGAATGTGTTTGGTGTTAAAACAGGTAATCTCCTGATGGCAGATTTGTCGCAGCACCTGATTTTTATTGAGTCTCTCTTTGTTTATGATAGTTCCATTGAAATTGTGAACTCCACACTTCAGTTTTGTATTTGCTTTGACATTTTGAGTCAGGGTTATGTAAAATAATATGTTTAATGCAACAGTGTTTTAATCGGGGGTGAGAGTCACAGGCGTCGAACGATATGATATGATACAATAAGATAGAATTACGGGGTTAAGTGCAGGATTAATGTTTTTATTCACTGCAAATTTGGTGCATTTTCACCTCTTATCTGGCTTCATCATTTATCTTCTTTTCACCGCTGTCCGACATTTATCCCACTGTCTTCTTTTCTTCTTTCACTATGTCAACTTCTTCTTTGGCCTAATAACTTCCTCTCATGTTTACATCGTTTATGTCATGAACACCAGTGTGAGGAGTTATGAAGAAGTGACGCAGTGAGTCACACCGTCAGTGACATCTGTTTAGGGCGTGGTTTTTTAAAATGATTAAATATTGATATTAAGCACCAGCGATTTGATACTTGTATCCCATGAATCAGAATAATTTAGTATTGCAGTATCAATGTTTTGTCCTACCCTAGTGTCAGTGCGTACTGACTGATTAAGTGAGTCAGAATATGCTGGTCTTCTTCTTTTAACAAACACAGATCTTTTAAACAACCTTTGAACTTAACCCCACTTTTAAGGTTACATTTGAGGATTAGAAACATATCTTTATGGTAGAATAAATGTATTATCATCTCTATTTGCAGTTCTTGATAAGATTATTATTAGAAGGGCTTTAATGATCATATCTGTTTCTTAATACCCCCTTCAGCCAAGAGCACCAGATGAATAAGTTTGCAGTTCAAAGCCCATCCTAGTTCAGTTGAACCTTTGATGACTCTTGCATTAAAAAAATTTAAAAATCTTGATTCTTTAATTCTGTCTGCGTGTTCTAGGTTTTTATTCTTCATCTTTTGCCCTTTTTCCTCTCTGTTCCAGACTCAAGTTTATAAAGGGGTTGCCAGGGATCCGTACTCCGGTGATGTGGCCATGGTGGCAAACACCATGAAGAAGGAGCTGGGTTTGGGCCCCATGGATGGAGAGACACCCACCAAAGGGAACTCTGCACCCCGAGCACACCAGGGGGTCAGGGACCTTCATGAGTCCTCCTTTAGCCTCTCAGGTAAGCTGAAATAATATTAAAATTGCTGTGGTGTATTTTGATTTTTATATGGTGAAACTCAATTAAAGAAACGTTGTTTTCCTGTCAGGCTCCCAGGTTGACGACCACATCCCGAAGAGGTCCTCTGCTCGGATCCTGGCTCCTCCTGGGGGCCGCTCCAGTGGTATCTGGTAATCACCAGTGCTGGAGCTTCAACCGTCCGACTCTCCTTGTTTTGTAAAACTCAGAGCAACCAGGAAAACTGCACTGATTTTCAATCACAGGTTTAAAGTTAAGAACGGAAAATAAATTTGGGGACCTGTGTGTGATTGGTGAAGAACTAACTGATGATCAGTGATCTGCCAAAGGAATCTAATTTGTGTCGTAATTGGAGTGACCGGCCTGATTAATTACAAGAGAGTGAAGGGCTACATTTGAATTTTAAAAACGTTTGACCAAATTCCAGCTGATCATACTAACATTGACAAAGTCTGCTCATTATCACCCTGCTCGTACCAACACAATGAAACAAACTGTGAAAGTATAAAACCAGTACAGTTTTTGATGGTTTATCTGAAGTGATGTCGACTGAATTATTTAAACAAAACAAAAAAAGTAGAACTGGATTCAGTGAAATATCTATTAAACCCCTCTCACACACACACAACCATACAGTTAACTTTAGACACCATAGCTTTAGACTCATATGAAGATGTGTGTGGATTCTGTTTGTGATTGAACGCCCACTGTGCTCGGCTTCCTGCCGTGCCGCGGTTTCCTCTAACAGTGTTTTTATTTCCAATGGATGAACTGTGCTGTGTGGTGATGAAATCCAACTGCATATAACACCATGTGATCTTTCAGCTGCACTCTCTAAAAAGAGTCAGACTTTTCCATCCTTATATTTTCACTGCCTCTGACTGAAAAACAACACTCACATATCCCAGAAAACTTTCAAAGTGCTAGAAGGCTGAAGAGAAGTCAGTTCAGTTTCTTAAATGAAAGACGGAGACATAATCAGAACGCATCATGAAGTCAACAAGAATCTACAAAACCTGATTCTCTGTGTGGAGAAAATAACCTTTTGCACAGTCAAAACTCGAATTGTTATTACACACAGTTGATAAATAACACCACAGAGAGCCTTGAAAGTAACACAAATAAATTATCGTTTGTAGTTGCGATTCTGAAGCATCTCATGGATGTAAACTTCCTATTTGTAGGAAAATGAAATGGGATTATTGTTTGAGCAGTCTCCACAGAGCAGGAAGATTGAGCTGCACAGTGTGAAGTAACCCACTGACCCTCTCACCTCCTAATGATGTCTCATTCCTGCCTAGCAGTATTATATTTATACCCGATCATGTCTTCACTGTCTGTGTGCTACATACTTAGGATGTTTGTTTTGTTTTTAGTTGAAAAAAGTTAATGTGCCAATGTGATTCACCTGTGCCACACCCACACCTACACCCATGCATGAAGAGCACCACGTGGAGACAGAGGAGCGAAACGCCACCGGTTCACAAAAAATGGTGCTGTATTTTTTTTTTTTTTTTTACGATAACCTACAACAACATTATTTTATTGTTGTATGGTTTTGTTGTTTTGAAAGCACTGTGGCTGGTCAGAGTTGTGTGTTTGTAGATTCTTGTTGTGTTGGACAGTGAACCTGTTGAATCTGTGAAGTGGCTGCTTGTTTCTTACCACGAAAATAATGGCAAAAAATAAATTGAGAAAAAAATATAATGCTGTCATTTTTTTCTGTGTCAAGATTTGTTGTTTTGTGTTGGGTTGTTAAAGAAACCGTAAAATATTCATTTGATTAACAGTTCCAACAGAAGAGCACATTATTAAACTATTCTGACTATCCATAAGGACATAATATTAACACCTACTAACACTTTCCAGTGTGGAAGTAAAACAAATTAAAAACGAATGTAAAGGAATTAAAATGAAATGTGAAATGTTATATACGAAATATAAATGAGGGAGCAACTGCAATACATCAAACAGACTTCATGCAATTACAAAACAAATGTACCAATTGTAGATGAACAAGTACTGAGTGTTAATGGCAAATAAAAAAATGTTTTTTTGTTAAAACAAGGCATGTTAACCCGGTTGACATTTGATGAAACATCAAGCTGCCTTGGGTTATCTCTTAATACCAAAATGCAACTATTGATTTGCACCACATCAAAAGTAATTACAGGTTTCCTCTCGGAAATCTGCTTCGATAATTTCTTTCTATTATGAAAATATATTTTCATAATAGAAATAATATATAAGATAAGATAAAGATAAGATAAGATATACTTTATTCATCCCAGCAGGGAAATGTAGGTGTTCCAGCAGCCAGCATACATACAAACACACAACACAACACATATATACATACATATCCCACCCATACAAAAAAGCATGAGCCCACAATACATAACACAATACATACATATATATTGAAAATATAATATATATTATGACATAATATATTTTCATAATAGAAAAAAACATGTTTTCATAATGATACATTATTACCAATTTATAAACAATGTAACTCAAACACTAAGCAATAAACAGTTAAATACAGTATTAAAACCCTAAAAATATTGTGGTAGATAACGATATTAACCTTAATATGAATCAAAGGTTAAACATCCTCGTTTAAACTAAATGTTGAAGGATGTTTATATTTATCTCATGCTTTAAAACAAAGTATTCAGAGTGAATAAAAAGCGAAACTAACAAGACGAGAGTGTCACTGGAGAGAGATTAGTGTGGAAATGAGCTGAACCCATTTCTCCGTCATGGCTGCTCATGGGACCACCAGTTTCACCAAAAGGACGTTAAAATACCGGCAACTGCTCTGCGCATGTGCACTGCCAACGGCTTAGTGGAGAGCAAGTCAGGTTCTCGCGCAGCTTTCCGAGGCAACGGTCGGGGTTATAGCAACCGAAAAGCTCACCATCATCAGACACACAACGGGACGACTGAGAGAGGGGACGCTGTCGCACTTCAGTAAGTAATATTAACTCAACTTAACTTACATTTTTACGCGTCTACATTTTAAATCAGTTTATTTAACGGCTTGTTTAATTTACGCCTCGGATAAATACTTCTGTCGTCCCGTCGGTGACAGTTATTCTGTCATGTGCGTATGTGCATTATCCAAAAGGCCTTCAGAGGGGGGTAACGTACGTAAACGTCAGGCTGGAGAAAGTCCCGTTTTCAGTTACACTCCGGGGTCTTATAAGTGCGCTGTTATCACTGAGCGTTTATAAAATCAGCTGAAAAGTCTTGAAATACAGCAGGTAGCTACCAGCTAACAGCTTAAGCAGTGTAACTAGTTAGCTGTGCGGCTAGCAGCAGTGCAGCTTACAGCACAGTCACACAGCGGCAGCAGCGACCGTCGGTCACATCAAAACATCCCGGATCACCCCTGACAACAGATGGTCGTAATGCCCAGTCACGATACTGGTTTATGTGGGTCGTTTTATACTGGTTAGACCTTGAAACATTTACTCTCTCGTATCTGTTTATTCTTTAATTTGATGTCTGAAAATACTGCAAAACTTTCCTCAGTTTATAAGTTAAAGGTTTTATTTTGTGTGACTGTACTGATACTGTATTGCTTATTTATAAGCATATATTATATTATTATTTTTTAAATTATTATCAAAGGAACAGTTTGCACTTCTCTGGCATGGTACATTATATATTTTCTCGGGTATTTTTTTTGTCTTTTTTTCAGAACAATAATTTTTCAGGTTTAATATGTCCTTACGTTACCTTTTGCTCTTTATTGACATCTGAAAAAGTAGTGTATGATAATATTAAAAATAATAGTAGCACCATACAAAAGATCAAACCAAGACCCACTACTGAAATTGAATGTATTATAACAATAAAAACATAAAAGATTAGATATGAAACTAAAAGGTGTCAGTCACCTGCTCGGTGACTCAACAGCTACTGGACTGCTGTATTGCAGCCATACAGTGTGTACAATGGTCACAAGGTTCAATGTTCAGCTTTACAGTCGGATTGTTAAAACACATGCAGGTCAACTACTCAGACTAGAGATGTAACCAGTGTCATTTTTGCTTTTAGAATGATTAACTGGGACCCTCATGGCATGTACAAATCCCTAAATGTTTTAACGCAGCGAACAAACATTGTATAAACCACTGACCATTTTTTGTTTCCTCGCTGCCACGTTTTGTTCCTTACTTAAACTTGTTCATAATAAGATTAAGAATCAGTTTAATTGGCTAAGTGTGATTAGAAATAAAATGACTTTGACTTGTTTGTTTTATTTTTTTATGGCTCTCAATGAAGTCACAAAGAAATGATACATAACAAATGAAGGCGTTGTATGAAAATGACCTATGACCAACCGCATAAATAAATGACCTCTAAACAAGTCCTGAGTTTAAAACTGAAAAAAAAAAAAAAATACAAATATTTGAAACATAATAAATGCTAAATAAATGCTGAACAGATGCACGTGAAGAAAATGATTAGGCTTGTTACATCAATACATCTCTTAATATTAACAGCCTGCAAGATTTGTAATTACACTGACAGTGAATGATATTTACATCTTACACAGAAACAGAGCAAAATAACAGAATTTGTCTCTGATGTGAGGCAAACAGGCAAAGGAATGTTTAATTTAAATGTTGTGGTCATCTTTACCATTGAGCGTTTAATCAATATTTAAACCCTATTTATGCATTCATATTCTTATTGGGCTATTGTCCTAAAAAAGTGTAGGACTTTTAAGGATCCATGCATTTTTGCTACCAATGGACTATTTGTACTAATGTGTGGTCATTGAAGGACTCAACATAACCAGTAGCTACTTTCGACACTACCAAATCAGAAGCATTTCCTGATGGTCAGTGTGTAACCTAGAGCTGCTGGAATGTGGGAAAAATACTAATCACGATTATTTTTGATTGATATAGAGATCATGATTATTAAACATGATTACTCGTTGATTTTACAACATCTGCATCACATGCATTTATCGAACTTAAACACTCAACACTTTCAATTCGGAACACTTTAAACAACAAGCAATACATGAAAATAAATATAGGTTAAATTTATACAAATATTACTGTGTAATAATAATAAATAAATCAAAATAACTTTCTTTTTGAGGTGATGGTGATGTATTCTTGAGGCCAAAATACAACGCAAAGCATTTTGAAACATTCAACACACATAACAAAACCCATGTACAAAACCAGCACAACATTGCGGCACAGTAATCGTTTAATCTCGATTATCTCGTTTTCATGATTGTGGGGAACCAAAATAGTAATTGAAATTTAAACTCAATTAATTGTCCAGCCCTAGCATAACCTCTGTGAAGCCCTGAAAACAGGAAGTGACTGTTCAGCACCACATCCTGACCTGTGTGATGTTTATTTTAGAGGCAGTTAGTTAAAAAAAAATGCTTTTGTGTTTTCCTCATTTTAAGCTTTCAGAGTGATGAATCAAAGCTGTGCAGGTTTATATGCCTGCTGTATTTCCCTGCTGTTGATCTCAGCTGCCTTTGTTAACTGTGATTGGTTACAGCATGTTTCACATTGGCTAAACGGATTACCTGAGGGACAGATTTAGCAACTAAGTGAGTGATAACTGAAAACAGGTACAGAGGAAGTCACATTTGAAGGGTATATACAGAATATAAAGATTGTAGCAGCTCTGGTGTATTCTTACTCTCACTGAAGGCGGTCAACCTGAAACGATTAATGGATTTGTTTTGTCACCTTGTTGAATAGGAGTCAACTTTTCAGATAATCGGTTAATAAATCAAAAGATTCTGATTACAACTTCTTTAATGTGATTATTCTTGTTTTCATTTACTCCTCTATGAGAGTAAACTGAATTCCTCTGGTTAATTGACACATTTCAGGGCCTTAGAAATCACCTTTGTAATTAATCATCAGATTAATTTACAATGAAAACAGTTTTTAGTGTGAGCCCTACAGTGCAGTATGGATTTTAGCTCAACTAATTCATTCTGGTTTCTGTCTCCAGGTCTTTCTTAAAGGTGGGCCACCACAGCCTGATTTGAACAGTTCACACCAAACACACACCCAGAGCAGGTGAGTCTTTTTTAAATGTTTTTATTTTTGCCTGTCCATGAAGCACTCCATCAAACATATGTAATATAAGAGCCTGGTTTGACAGAATGTCTTATTCAGAATCAGAAGAATCAGAATCAGCTTTATTGGCCATGTCTGCTTACACACACACACACACTAAATTTGTCTTCAATGAACAGAGCTCACAATGTACAAAAACTATACATTAAATATAAACATAATATAAGCTAAAAGACTAATATATATAAGGCTAAATAAGATAATAGTGCAGTGGTGAGTAGTGCAAAAAGGGCTGAGATGAGCATGATAATAGATCAGATGGTGGTAATATGAGGTAGAGTTTTTAGAGTATATACAGTAAGAGTATTTACATAACCATTGAACATTTAAACCTGAGACAGCAGTGTGAGTGAACATGGGCTCTGGATTTTTTACATAAGCTAAAAGTTGTAGAATAAATGTTTATAATACTTTTAAAAGAAACAAGTGCTATGCATGGTTGAGTCATGATTAAACATTTCAGGGATACAATGAAGCCAATAAGATTAAGAAACAAAGATTAGCTCAGAGAAATATAAATTGGCAGTATTTAAAAGTTTACAAATCCTCAGAGTGTGGCAGAAGATGAACTGATTTACGAGATGTAGAATGTTAATGTGATGCTCATCATAATTTTGTTAAACAAACTGTATTTCCGTCTTCAAAAAAATATTTATTGGAGTCACAGTTTTAATTTCTTAATATAATTATTTTCCTGTCACATTTTACAGATTTCTCCCATAACTTTGTTGCTGTTTTATCTTCAGTGGAAAAAAATATTGAGATGTGTCATATGATCACCACAACTTCAACATGATGCAGAAAGGAGTTAGAAACTTTGTTTTCTGATGTTGTCAGCTCTTCTCTTCCCATTTCAGCCTGATATAAAATGATTTTACTGACCAATTCTTAACTGTAACGTATAAGATTCAAGGCTACAATACAATTTGAAGATGAAGACCTTGTGGGGACAAAAAAAAATACAAGACGTGATACTGTATGATGATAGCTTTGTGTATAGTACCTTTCAAGAAAAAGGTCGACATAGTGCTTTGCACACGATGAGAAAACAATAGCAGTAAAATAAAATAGATACGCAGACAAAATTAAAACAATTAACATCTCAAAAGCTAACATGAACAGAAAATTAAAAAAAAATAGAAAGTGGAGATATTGCAAACAAGAAAGGTGCAAGTACAAAAAAACCCTTCTGGGATTCCGAACTCTAGAGCAGCAGTGCATAGCAAGTAATTCACACAAAAGCCTCTTTCTAAAAGTGTGATATTTGAAGGGATTTAAAAGATCAAACTGATTGGCCAGCCTGAATTCCTCAGGCAGCTCGTTCCAAAGTACAGGAGACTTATTAGAAAAAGCACGGTCACATTAAGACTTGAGGCTGGGCTGTGAAACAAACAAAAGAGTCTTGCTATGAAAATCGAAGGCTGTGTTCAGCTCACAAAGGGTTAAATAGTCAGCAACAAACAGCGGCTCTTTACTTGAATTTTCTGTGCCAAGAAAGTATTCACTTTGTTCCAAATCAGACACCTTTATCTGAGAATGATAAATGAAGAAATATAAAAAAGAAAGACCTGATTATTATTATTTTTTTTACATATCAGATATTTTTTCAGTGATCAATCAACGTATATATACCGGTACATCTACAAATTCTTATTAATGTATCATAAGGTGTATTTTTCAGTTGTTTCTATGGCTTTCATATAAAGCTTTAAATTATAGTTTCATTTAACCATGCATTCATCATACATGCACCAAATATAATTTTAACTCTAGGAAAAGACTATTCATTCACAACATCAATTACTGTAACGTATGTGGGCTTTGTGTGTGTTTTTGTGTGTTCAGGAGGATGGCGGTGAATGTTTACTCCACCTCTATGACTATAGAGAACCTGAGTCGTCATGACATGTTAGCGTGGGTCAACGACTCTCTACATCTCAACTTTACAAAAATCGAGCAGCTCGGTTCAGGTAAACACTTTTTTAAAAATCAAGTGCTTGTAAATATAAGTTAAAATGTACTTTCAGTCATAAAACTAAATGTATGTGTGATGGTGTATGCATTTTTTCCCTCCTAGGCTCAGCTTACTGTCAGTTCATGGACATGCTGTTTCCTGGCTGCATACTGATGAAGAAAGTCAAGTTCAATGCCAAATTGGAACATGAATATATTCAAAATTTCAAGGTCTTACAGGCTTCATTCAAGAGAATGAATGTAGACAAGGTAAGAACACACACACACAAACTCATTCTGACAGATTGAGTCAAACAAATGTTTGCCCTGGGTTCAGCTTCCACTGTCTGCCTGTTATCGTTTTTCTAAATCCCCTTGATATGGAAAGGGAAGCAAAGATTTGTTCTATAAAATATTTGAGAACATGATCGTAACAGGAGCTCTCTTGGACATTTTAAATCGCATCAGGTTGCATGCAGTGTGTGATGGTGAGGGCTACACTCATGGTAATGAATGACAGCATGTGAATGCACCCTTTTCGATGAAAAAAATAGGTATCAAAATTGCGTCTTATGCACCGGATTTTATGGTAATTGTTTGCTTTTTTCACAAATTTAGATTTTTCTATCTACCATTACAATGACCCTGCGATATTGAGCTTGTCCTATCCTCATTACAATAATTATTCATGACCCCGGTATAAGCACTTCTCATCTTCCTTTCCTCCTCCTCTCTCTCTTTTTTTCTCCCCTTCTGTCTCTCTTAGATCATCCCTGTGGAGCGGCTCGTGAAGGGTAAGTTCCAGGATAACTTTGAGTTCCTTCAGTGGTTTAAGAAGTTTTTTGACGCCAACTATGACGGGAAAGAGTATGACCCGCTAATGATGCGACAGGGCCAGGAGGGGACGCCGCCGCCTCCGACCAACCAAGGTACAGTACACACACACACACACACACACACAGACATGTGTGACACATCAGCTGTGTATGAATTTGAATGATTTCATTCCATTACGTTCGACACTTCATGCATCCGCATCCTCACCTTCTAACCCAGGTGATCCCATTCACCACAAACCTAAAAGGCCCATTCGTTCAGGTAACATCCCGCATCGAGTGTGTGTGTGTGTGTGTGTGTGTGTGTGCCTATCAGTGCTTGATAATGTTTTACCTTCATCCAAACTGACATTTAATCGGTTTGTTGATTTTCACTTGTCTGTTCTGAGTTGTATAAGGTTGTCTGTCTCTTTAGTAATTAGGTACAAAAAATGTATAACTCACAACATGAAGTCTCCTGTCCATCTTTGCAAAAGCAGTTTCACTCTTCTAAATCAATCAACCAATAACTCAATCATTTAATCAATTTGTATTTGTCTCAATGTGACTTGCCGCTGGTCGCAGCACGAGCATGCGCCATCCTGGCATGATGTGGATGTCATTACAGGGAATCTGTATAATTTGTAACTCAAGACACTTTTACAAAAAGACCAGGTCCAGACTGTACTTTAGTTATATTACTTACAGAGACCCAACATTAGTCCATCATGAGCAAAGGACCTTGCTATATTGCAGTGGCAAGGAAAAACGTTCTTTTAACAGCCAGATGCATGTTAAACAGCCATTTGCTGCGACCGTGTTTGGCTAAGGAAGAGAGAGCTGGATAGAAATAGAGCTGAGTTTGCCAGGTCCCCCAGCAGTCTGGGCCAGAAGTTCCACATAGTCCTTGCCCACATGTTTCATCAGTGCAGCACACTATGGAGCACCACTATGATCGCTCCCTACTCTAGCTTGTGTTTCCACAGCATGCGCTGCGGTCTGTCTCAGGAGCGTGCCAACAGATCCAGTCCTCTCTTCTCCTTTCCAAATACACACGAGTCTGTTTTTGACGGAGCATGATGCTACAAGCTGAACAGAGTAGATCACTCACGCAGGTTGTTATCAAGGGTGCTCATTTAAGGCTCTATATTGTTGGACAATAACTGTGTGTGTGCACAGTCATTTTCAAAGGTTCTCGTTTAAAACAGTTCCTTTACAACTCTGTTGACAGGCAACACAACAATCTTAAACTCTAAAATTTACACTTTTTCCAGCGTTGATGGGCAGTCTATCTTTTCATTAAATGGCCAGAAAACCTGCAAAGACACAAGACTTGTTCCATTGTTTAATTAAATAACAGTAGACAGTGTTACAGGCGTAATGGGGGACGAAGTGATCTCCCCTCTGATCGTCTTCAGAGGTAGTCACAGAGGCGTTGAGGCAAGACAGTTTCATCTGTGCCAGCCGGGGAGCGCAGCGCTGTGTGTGTGTGTGCATGTCTGACTGTGTGTTTATGTGGAGCTCCTGCTGTGCCGTTCTTCCACAATGCTGAAACGCAACGTAAACTCACAGACTGGGACACCAATACTACACCATCAAGGAATCAATATGAAAGTACAAAGACGGGATGACGGCTGATTTTGGCATTTTCTGAAAATGGCTTTTAAAAAACATTGTGATAACTTTGACGATTGTCCCGATAAAGATGCTATTAATGGTAGGATTTTGCAACACAATAAAAAAGAATAATGATGTGACGATTGTACTTCATGAAAGAAATGCTGTTTTGACACAGATTTGACTGAGGTCAAAAGTAGAGCTTCGGCCATTGGACTGTTGCATTCGGCAATATTTTGATTTTGATACTGCTTTGATTAATTTATATATTTAAGTACTTTTGTTCACTCTGTCTGAGCTAACACCCAAATATGATATATGATGGTTATGAAAAAAAAGTTTTGTAAACATCATCAACGATATTAACCCCAGTAAAGCACAAGCTCTTTCAAGATAGTGTGGACAGCTGAATTACTTAAAATGGAACGAATCTGTTTCACAATCTGTTAATAACTGATGGAAAAATGACAACCAAATCCACTAAAAAACACTAAACTGAAAACACATCCATCCAAACCAGGGTAGATAGATAAACTTCTGTGTGTGTGTTTCTGTCTTTCAGGCCCTATGAGAACATCTCCCACAGCACCGAAGACTGTTCCCCCCCCTCAGAGGCAGATCAACACGGCACCAACTCGCAGGAGTGCTCCCATGTCCCGCAATGGAGGAGATGCTGAGCTCGTAGAGCTGAACCAGCAGGTAACACTGACTCACCTGTTCACTAATTTATAAAAAAAACACTCTGGTTACCTACTTTTAAAGCCCACCACAGTGAGCTGCATGTCTCACACTGAATCTCATGTTTGATGGTGCCCTTTAGTATTCATGAATATAGGCCTCCGTTGTTTAAAAGTTTCCAAAATTACTCTGTGACACTTTCAGAGTCATTTTTGGCTACAGAAACATCACCATGAGAATACCTAACAGGCCCCAGATGGCCTACACTGGAACCTCTCATAGTAAAATAAAAGGAAGGTCGCTGTGCCCTGACAGTGTGCTGACATTTTTGGACTGACTCAACTATTTTTACATTTGTACAGTCTGTTGATCATTTAAGAGGTTCTTTGTGAATTAAAATGAGTAGTTAATGAACATGTAAGAATGATAGGCTCTTAAAGTCATATTTGATATGGCTCATATTAATGGATTCAACATAGAGGAAATGTATCCTTATCAAGACTCCACACAAATCAACAGATTTCTGATTTGTTAGGAACAGTTAGTGAGCAGTTCCATTATTTGATTTAGTCTAAATACTGTACACCAAAGGACGCTTGTTTCATAGGTATCAATACTATATTGTCTTATATTTCATATGTAGGTGCATTGATGGTCTTCATCATTATTTGTGCTCCTAGCTGCTGGATCTGAAGCTGACTGTAGAGGGACTGGAGAAGGAGAGAGACTTCTACTTTGGAAAGCTGAGAGATATTGAGCTCATCTGCCAGGAACATAATGACGAAAACCATGCATCCCTCGCGAAAATCATGGACACGCTGTACGCTACAGAGGTAATTACAGTCAAGTCACACAGAGCACCGGCACCCACTACATTTATTTCTGTTTACCCCTCACACATTACAGAATGATTTAGCCAGATATTTCAGACCACAGTTGAAACAGAAACAACTCCATTGTTCTTGAAAATCAAAAGAAATTAATCGACCCACTAACCCAGTAAGTGTGTTTATTTGCTTATTTGTTAGGATCCCCATTAGCTGTACCCAAGAGCCCAGCTACTCTTCCTGGGGTCCAGTGTGGGCAGGTATAAAACAGTTCTAAGTCAAGAACAACTGGACTTCCTTTTAATTTCTTATCTCTTCAAAGGACTTCAGTCCACATTCAGATATTCCTCTATGAGGAATTTGGCCCTTGTTGTTGATGTTCAATTTGTGATCATATACCCTCTTTGTTTTGGTTTCTGTGGGCTTTTCCCCTTTATCCATCACAGCATGTTGCAGTGTTTGTAAAAGCAGTATGTTTAAGCTGTTTGATGATCACTACATTAAAGGGTCAGGGGCTGTCTTTAGAAATCTCACTGATAAAAGCTTACATACACAAACATTCCTTATTTGTCCTTAGTTTGAAAGAGACAATGTTTCTACTTAGCTGTTTAAGTTATTTTAAATAAATGTAAATATTCCACTAATAAGTCCTATTAAAACAATGCAGTATTTGAGCACATCCACAAGCGAGTTAATATCTTTGTCTTTCATAATGATACGATGTGATGGGAAAATATCATACACACTTTAAACAGCTCAGAATTATGAGTCACAGAGATGCTTTTAGTGGTTACCGATTAGGACATGAAGGTCAATTTTACTACAACTAGACAAAGAAGGCTGCATGTTAGAGAAGGAGAACTTACAGGTGTGAGTGTAAATTTGTGACTATGTAATAAAGACAGGTTATAATTGGGGATATCCAAATAAAAATCGCTAAAAAAAACAAAAAACATTTATTCACAATGCATGTGGAAGAGAAGTGAGCTTAAAAAACGTAAAGGCTGCAGTTCAAGGCGCCCAGGCACTCACTGCTTACATTTTGGCATTGCACCCCAGGATGATGTAACATGATAGTGGCATGTGTCTCAAATAATTATGTACACAAGCAATATCAAGGTCAGGAGGAGTTGTAGCTGTGTAGCTGCAGCCTCACCCACACAGAAGTCCTTAAAAAAGAAAGTGAGTACTTGTGATGCAACACACTGACCTCTGCGTTCTTCTGCAGGAGGGATTTGCACCACCAGATGATGAAGAAATTGACGAAGCAGCACAGGGAGACCACGGGGAGTTTTAGTTTTCCTTCTTCTTCTAATCACCTCCATCAACCCACCCACCTCTCACCTTTTAAACTACCTGATGATTACTGTCATAACCCCTTGCTTTTTCCCTGTTTTTTTGTTTTTTTTTTACAATCTTCCCTTACTCCTACCTAATCGTCTGCGTTTCCATACCAACAACAACTTTGTTGCACAGCCTAGCTTCCCAAACTCTTACAAGCTAAAGACACTAAACTCAAACCAGTCTGGAATAAGGCTCAGCCGCCTGACTCGACTTAACTCTAGCCTGTCACCAGAGGGGGCGGCTGCACCGCAGGGCTAGTCTAACCTACTACTGTGTGAAGTGTTTAAGCTTAAGGAATGAAATTAAAGGAATCCAGCACTTACAGCCTGAAGCTAACAGAGATATCAATCCATCTGTTTTTTGAATAGAGGGTCACTTTCTCTCATTACGCACTTTCTTTGGTGACCACACAAAAATGCACACAGGATTTATGCAGAGTTTATATATGAAATAACACAATGTTTTCCACACAATGTGATCAGTTTTTTATTTATTTTGGCTGTAATTATAAATTGTTTCAAGCCCCATAGTAGAGAGGCCTGCACGTATATATTTTGACAATCTACTTGTGATGACAAATGTGAACAATAATTTACCCCACAAACATATCGCAAAATGTTGAATTGCTCATATGCTTAAAGATGTCATCATTCCTGGGTGAAATTGAAAAAAAAAAGAAGTATATTCCTACTTGTCAAGTTGTCCCAGAGGAGAGGGTTTGCTCATGAAACTGTTAACAGCTTGTTTATGAGTGGGCATGATGTATTTATGTTTTTATTTATTTACCTTTTGTAATTGTCTCTAGTTTCTGAAAACTAAATATGTTTTGAATTTGATGAAATTGAAGTTCTTGCACTAAATGTAGCATAAACTAATGGACTGAATGATCCAACATGCCAACATGCAGTGACTGGCTGCAGCCAGAAAAAGATACAGGAAGATGCTATTTTTCATATTTTGTAGACTCGTTTGAAGAAGTTTGTTTTATTATTTGCATTGAATTCCTCAATGGCCGAGTCAGACAGGGTCAGTGTAGAAGTAATTTATAAGAAAAGTGTCAGGCTATGAATTCTTTGAATGAACAAATAAAAAAGACTACAGCAGACACTACTTACTAAACACTAATGTTTTACTGTTTTAATTGAATTAAAAGTTGTAGCTGCTATCATTATTTTTCTGTTGCTATTTAATTGAGTTTGTTTAAAATTGATAACCCCACAGAGGTTGCAGGTGAACCTCGGCTGTGATTTATTGTGACTGACAGGTAAAGTTGTTGTCAGACCAGCCCATGAGAACAAAGCAACGAACCCTCTCTCACCATCTGTTGCCATGGCAGCCACATGATTAACATGCATCATTTGGAGTTTCTGCTGCAGTGAAATAAAGCTCTGAGGGTAAAGAAAAACATTATCCTTGTGTGTGTTGTCATTGTGTGTGTTGCTCTATTGCTCATTTGTATGATCTAATCCCTACTCCTGATTGAAAACCGGATCACAAACCCGGCTAAACTGACGCAAAGCCAGGTGATGGAGCCTACACGTTATAGAGAAACATTTCCTTCTTATACATTTTATAGGAGACTTAAACTAAAAACACAATAGACTAACAAAAAGTAACATTGAATCGTCCTTTGCTGTGTTCAGTAGTGAAACATTCACTGATGGGATGGAGGAGGTCTTGAGAGAGTTCCAGCAGGTATGGGCCAAACACTTAGTGATTTATTAGAGCGATGTTAAGTGCACAAATTGAGAGACACTGAAGCCAAAACTCACCGTCTGTTCTAGAGGCAGCAGGCCAATCGTTTAACTGGACCTGGTATTTGTCAGCGATGGAGCCTGTTACAGAACGCTAAGAAAAATGTGATTACGTATTTTGAGTGCTGGGATGAATTTAGGTCCAAATGACAAAAAACTTTTTTTTTTTTGCATCATAATTCAAAAAAGCTTTGTTTGAGTCTTCCCATATACCAGCATGGAGATATATTGATAACACTGGTGAACTTCTCAGCTTGTTAAGGATTATTTGATCAGTAAATTAAATTGTTTGAAGAACTGGCAGATTAAGCTCAAATGTTCACACTTTAATTGGCAATCTTTTGCAGAATTACTGTTTCCTATGTTGATCTCAGACATTGTGTTGTCATCTTCCTTATTAGTCGACAAATACTATGGCTTTAGATGTGAGTGTTTTTGAGTTTGAGCTTCATGCTTGACATTTGTTAAAAAATGTTAAATATAATTTTATTTTTCTGTATACAATATGTTTTTATTTATTTATATTTGACCAACATTTAAGAGACTTTTGAAACATTTAATTTCAGATTTAGAGCCACAGAATTTGATGGTTTTTTGTATTATTTTTTCTAACTCTGAATATAGTTCAATTCAGAAAGCTTTATTGGCATGAATGTGACTATATAGTCAAAGCCATAGGTCAAAGCATTTAACTCAATAATTATATTAATTAATAGTAGCCTAATAATCAACAATTCCACAGAAACAACTATTTTCAATAAGATAAGATACAATAGGACAATACTTTATTGATCCCCAGAGGGGAAATTCGGGCGTTGCAGCAGCACAGACAAGAAAGCTCAAAATACACATTAAACAGAATAGATAAGAAAAATAAAAACGGGGTATATACAGTACAAAATGAACAATGAAGTTAAGTATGCAGGGAATTGAGAATTGAGACAGTATTTGCAGAGAATGACAAGATAAAGTGACAAGTGATGATTAAAGTGACTTGGTGTGATAAAGAGCAGCAAGTAATGTAAACAGCAGAGAAGAGAGGCAGTGTTGTACCACAGTAATGCAGAGTGCAGTTATATAATATAATGTAGTATAATATAATATAATGTAGTGCAATATGAACAATTTTGTTATACTGCTATCCTGCACAGCTCTGTTACTTTAATTTTTGTAATTATTTTATTGTACTTAAATGTGTGTTCTATTTTCACTTTGGCAATATAAACGTATCTTTCCAATTACAATAAATTGAATTGTAAATAAAACAATCAACTCTTGAAGTGATGTGGCAGTGACAGCTGTCTGTCTTTCCAGATTTCGTACACATTATTGTTTGCCTGAATCCACATTATATAGTTTAGCTTCACTGTAACAACACCCTGAACATGCATTTAACAATAAAAACTAAAACGAAAGTTGATTTTTTAAATATTCATGGTTACTTAAAGGTAAAGTATTTATCTGAAATCACAGACTTGCCCAGTTTATTTTATTTTATTTATTTATTTGTTAGGGACAGTGCATATTAATGAACAGCTGTAACAATTACAACTGTAAAAATGCCAGATTATAGCAGAAGTGCTAGTTTCCATCTGTTGTCCCTAGGCAGGTAACAGAGAAAGACAAATTACAAATAAAATACAAATACAAATACAAAGGCACAAGTGACACGAGACAATAATAGAGGTTAAAGGTTAAATGTGGTCACAGACTTGGTTTTCTTTTATCCACTGTTTGAGGTGTGTTTTGAAGGTTGCATATGTTTGTGATTCTCTTATTGTGAGTGGGAGAATATTCCAATATTTAGCTCCTTTGACTGACAGAACAGTTTGTCTGAATGTAGTGCATCTGTATGGGACCTCACAGTCTCCTCGGGCTGTGGCCCCTGGTGCCGATCCCACTGGCAGACTTCAGCTTTATAAAGTCCTTCAAAGGAGGAGGAGTATATGGAGGACTAAAAGTGCCAAAATGAAATATATAAACATATAATTAATTAAATCATTCATCAATTATTTAATATTGGAAATAAATCAACAAATATATAAATAAATATATAATTAATTAAATGCATGTGTTATTAAATAATTTATATAATAAATTAATTTATATATTACCAATTTTAAATAATTCATTACACATTTAAATAATTATATATTTATTTATATATTTGTTGATTTATTTCCAATATTAAATAATTGATGACACATTTAATGATTTAATTAATTATATATTTATATATTTCATTTTGGCAAATTAATTTATATATTACCAATTTTAAATAATTAATTACACATTTAAATAATTATATATTTATTTATATATTTGTTGATTTATTTCCAATATTAAAGAATTGATGACACATTTAATGATTTAATTAATTATATACTTATATATTTCATTTTGGCACTTTTAGTCCTCCATAGAAGCAAGTCCGCGCAATATTTTTACATATAAAACACGCATTTTTAAAATGAACCAAAGTTATGAAAATTCAGTAAATTATCTTTATCTAAAACAGTGCAATGGTGAAAACGAAAATGTCTTTCTTTCAACTTGAGGTTTTACAAAAATCTAAACGAAACTAACGGCTCAAAACGCATCGCTGTGACGTCACACCGACAAAGAGACGTGGCAAAGCGGAAGCCTTCAATCATCACCGGGGGAGGGGGGGGCCGTTTGGTTTGCTCCGTCTCATTCAGCAGGGGAGGAAGAAGCCAGGAACTGATCGACCCGGAGAAATGGCTTCGAATAATGTCTCAGGCGGCAAGTGGGAAGTGGTGAAGAAAGGGAAGAAGAACAGCAACTCGGGAGGAGGCAAGAGCGGGACTGACAAGAAGCCGGGCGGCGGCGGAGGAAGGAAAGCTCTGGGTGAATCCAACCAGCCGTCCAGACGTGAGTGAACACGGCCCGCTGCTAGCTGCTCCGTGACCTACTTACCTCACTGTGAAAAATCACTTTGAAGACGGAGGATGGGGCTACATGTGCTGCTGTTTCTAAGTCTAAAAAAAAAACGCTTTATGAACGCTTTATGTTGTGTTTCTTTATCAAACGGAAAACAAACAGAGACTTCTTCTTCTTCTTCTTCTATCTGATTTGACAAGCTTAGCATCGTAGCATAGCATCCCGCACGAAACCTCCTCCCCCTCCTCGACTCTCCTACGATTCATATTTCGTGTGTGTCCCGTTCATTTGGCGTAACTTCACCACACCTCCTGTGCTCACATGCATATTTTAAATTCATCATTGTGCCTCACACAGCTTGTGATGTGTTAAAATGTGTAGTTCGCTTTTTGTAGCTGATGTGTCAACACAAGCAACGTCATCACTGAGGAGCTGTGAGTGTGCAGCAGGAGTGAAACACTTTCTCACCTTTTTCTCACCTGTTTGTTGTTAAATGCATGTTCAGGGTGTTGTTACAGTGAAGCTAAACTATATAATGTGGATTCAGGTAAATAATAATATGTAGGAAATCTGGAAAAGACAAGACAGCTGTCACTGCCACATCACTTCTAGAGTTGATTGTTTTATTTACAATTTATTGTAATTGGAAAGATACGTTTATATTGCCAAAGTGAAAATAGAACACACATTTAAGTACAATAAAATAATTACAAAAATTAAAGTAACAGCTGTGCAGGATAGCAGTATAACAAAAAGAGTATACATATAAATAGTTTGTGTTTAACTTGAAAATAAAAGTAAATAATGTAACTTTTTGCATTTCTTTGTGTATGTACAGTTTGTTTTTCGTATACTCAAAAAAAAATTGTATCTAAAGTAGAAACCAAACATTTTATTTATAACTAAGAAAATTTTGAGGAACTTTCTAACATTCAGAAGAGACAAAAGAAAAAAGAAAGAAGCTGAAAGGCGAGATTTGTTTGCAAGAAAATTTTAATAAATAACTAAAGTTTCCTCAAAATGTAACATTAATGACGTGACGTGGATTTAGTCAAACTGGCTTAAAGATTTGGTGCTCCTTCATTATGATAAACACATTTATTGCGCTCGTAAAAGATAGGTGCACTGAATAAATTTGATTGATTGATTAAATAGTATTAATTTTCTTCTGAAAACTGTCCTTATTATAAACCACTAGGGCTGTCTCTTTGAAGGAATTCTCCCTGTGGTGATTCAGGGTGGCTAAATAGCTGGAGACGTGCTTATTATTGTTTTGTTTCAGCCCAAGCGTCTGTCCGCTGTCCACACACTGCTCGCACACTGCTCCACCACGTGAATGTTTGTGTCTGCCGCTGATTGTTACTAGTTTGCCAGGTGAGACCTCAAATTCGATGTGTTCCTCGTTTCACAGGGATCTTCTTTTTTTTTACCGCAGATTTTACAAACGACATCATCTGAATTAGCTGGTTCTCCTTTTTCATTTGGCTGAAAGCCTGTAGTGTTCCTAAATGGGCAAAGTTACATTCGCTTTAGGTACCAGTGCGGTTACTGTCTGAACAAGAGGTGAGGGGAGCTGACACATGCAGTTGTGACGTTTGCCTCCATGCTCCAACGTTGGCTTTTGAATACTGCAGTCATTTTTCTTAATTTTCTTTTTGCGGTTACTGCAACAGCACTATGAACTACAGGCCCAGCTGATTTAGAAAGTTGTTAATGCTTTAAACAAATGAAAAAGTATTTGATACTTTTGAAACTTTTTATCTTCCTTTAAACTAATTAACCGTGACCTGGACAATTGAGCGCATGAGAGCCTGAAGCTTAACGTGGGTCAATCGATTTACCACCGCCATCAAGGTCCAATATCAGCTGAAAGGGCCTAAAGGTGCATCATGGTTTATTACATGATTTTTGAAGCTCTGCTTTGGAAAGTATGCCATGTGCTTAAAAGTTTAAATGTGTTTTTCATATTTCAAATACTGCATTATCTCTTCTTCAATCAGATACCATGATGAGAAACCAGGAACAGACAGAATTAGTATTAAACTGGCGTTAAAAAGGAGCCACTCAGCTTGTAAATCTGTCAGTGGAAAACATCTCAGTAACCTCAGTTACTCGGGCAGTCTGCTGTGTGATGATACCTTATCGTGCCCAGCCCAGCATAACATAATAACTACAGACCTTAAATAGATAGTTTTGTGTTTTATTCAGCGTAGCATACTTGACATTTAGTGAACGAAGCAGGAAGTCACCTCGAGTACCTCTACTCTTCACAGGTATTGCTTTGACCTGAGTTATGGGTGACAGAAAAGATTAGGTCTTCCTCTGCCGTCGTTGTTTATGCAAAACTTTTATCAGCAAATCATCCCGTCCAAAGTCTTTCTGCCAGATCACACTGACCACGTCTAGTTACTGCGGCGTAAAGGTCTCATATAAAATAAATACTCAGCCCTGAAAGTGCACTTCAGCAAATATGTGGATTCAAACCAAAGTCATACAGATAAGTATCAAAATTGCTTCGAGCCTTCTTTCTCGCCAAATCTTAATTTATCCCTTGAATAGCTGAAACACTTGAATCATGAGACTGTAACAGTTGCCTTGAGCTTGTGGTCTTGTTCAAAATCTGCCAGCCACAAGTTCGGCTTGAGGGTTTTTATATTTGTTGGAGCAGGCTCTAAAATCTTTGTGCCTGGTGTCATGTAGACAACAGAGAGAAGAATGTGTCTAACGGCTGATTCTGCATGGAACAGTTTTTAACAGTTGAGACGAGATACATTGACCAACCAGGATCTAAACTTCCTTAATGACTTAAACATAGACAGAGTGAAATATGTTCATCGACTGATTGCATTTTACGTACCCTTACTTTGAGGAGGTCATATTTTAGACAGCTGATATAACACTGTGTCCACTGGACGTGTTTCACATTACATGTCTGGACATGTTATAGGATATCTGACACAAGCTCTTCTTTCAGCAGCGGTGATCATGTCAAGTTCAAAAAGTTATTCAAATGCCTCAAACTTTGTGGGTACCTTAATTTGAAGGGGGACACAATCAGCTGTTTGTCAACTGCTTACTGTATATTATTATATTGATTTCATCAGTAAAAATTAAAGACTTGAGTAACTGAAGATGTTCTCCTTAATTGAATATTTTAACTAAAAAAATCTACTGCTAAACTAGCTGCACTTCAATAATTTGCCAATTGAATGCATAACTTGATTCAAGGGGTTACATTTTGATATGGCAATACTGTTAGCAAGGCAGCGTGTTGGGATGTGTTTTCTGAGTTTAGGGAAACTGCAGCACCTTCAATTGGTCCCTTCTGTACAGAATCAATGAATGTGTTCATGAATCCTCCAGATATCAAGTGCTAGAATTGCAAGAAAAATACAGATAATTAATTTGCTTTAGCAGCAACTTGCTGCTGAAATTCAACTTTTCTTCAAAAAAAGTTTGTTTTTTTTCCCCGGTCCACCTTGAAGTACCAACATAACCCTTTCTGACACTGTTAGTATGTATTGAATAATGCCAGACACAAGGTGGGAATCTGACGTTACGCTTTCAGTATTAAAACAGAAAGAAAGACGAGCAAGCTTTGCCCTGTGTTGTCCGTTCTGTGAAGTGTCTGGAAGTGTTTTGCTCTCACTCTATATGTGAAGCATCCTGTCAGCTATTCTTCTGCTGGTGTGAGAATCCATTCGAGTCCACCCTTCCCTGTAAGAAGGCCAGGCTGGGTACTGAACTTTAACTCAGATTACACCTCTGGTTACGGACGTGAGGACTGCGTCTGAAGTCTCTTCCACATCAGTCCCTGTGTGTCAAGGGGCACTAGGGCACTGATGGATTGTGTCATTTTTTATTTGATCTCTAGGTGCTTTTCAGTCCATTTGTTTTCATTCAATTTGAATAAAACTGTTGAATTGTAGAAAACCAGAGGAGACAAAAACATTCACACAACTGAAAGCAAATCAACTCCCAATATTTGTGATCCAATTTACAGTTGAGTCAGTGTTCAGTATTTGTTTTGTACGCCTCCTCTTCATGCCTCCTTTCTTGAACTGTCTCCAAAATGTTCCCTTGAGAAGTTACTCCTCTCTTTGTCTTGTGATGATGTTTGACATTTAAATAGACAGATGGCAGATCACAAACTGGTTTGACAGAGTGATGAAGTTCCTTTTTTCAAAGCGATGTTCACTTGATTCTTGGAAAACTGTCTTAGCAGTAACTGTTAAGAAAAACAAGCTCAAAACTCGGTTTATGATAACGCTTTCTTCCCAATTCAGTCCTGGTTAGGAGACATTCACAGAGATGATAGCTGCTTTCAGAGTGGGCAGAATAGACTGAGTCTGTCTTACTCTGATGGAGAGTATAGTTCCAGTGCAGAGAAGTGAGGAATTATCCAACATTTAAACTGGGAAGTTGTGGCCATAGAGTCATAACTTCCCTGTTCAACTGAGCACCAGCACAGTGATGAAACACTTCCCTTCTTTGTTTCACAGTCCTGCTTCGGGCCAACACACACACACACACACACACACACACACACACACACACACACACCAGATATAGATTTAGTTCTGTCAGCAACTTGTACAGCTGAATGATCAGTGAACAACTGGTGACCTCTGTCACCATAGACTCGGGTTTGAGGGCGGGTCTGACTTGGATTCTTGAGTGGACTTGTGGTTAAATACTGTAAATATCTTATAATTGCTTGGAGATTAAGGACAGGACCCACGTGGAGCAGCTTACTACTCTTAAATGACTTCAGTAATGGAATGTGTTTTGTTGTCAGTCTTATCGTATTAAAGTTCTTACGTATTGGAAATAAAAGCCTACCTTTGTGGGTAAGTTGTACTATTGAAATTTAAATCAGGCTTCTTAAAATACTTGACAAAAAAGCCCAAAATATCTGGTCTAAGCTTTAATGGTACCACAGTTGACATTTTTTAAGATTTGATACTCAATCAGCTGCTGGGTAAATGTTACAATTCACCCTGTTGCTGAAGTAGTTCAATTGTATTTCTTGTCTGAAATCTTACAGCTGATGTCATATTTCATCAGCACATTGCCGGTTGCTGGTGCTTAATCCCCCCCCCTCGTTTAGGAAATCTATTAGAGTATTATTGGGCTTGAATTGAAAGCTTTAAACTGCTCAGGCTTAAATAAAAACTGAGTTGCAGTGATTGATTTTGTTTACAGAAAAGGTCTGAACAAGTAACACAGAGGGGAATACTTCTTCATCTTCCTGCGTCTTAACTCATGTCCTTTGTGAACTGTAATGAGTGTTGTGTGAATATCCTCTGGAAAAATAGAAAACCCATTACACAAGCCATCGAGGGAGGCTGGCAGCACAGAATGTTAGGGGAGGGGAGCAGCCGTGGGAGGGGAATTTCATGGTTTTATGGATTGATTTGATTTTGAGGACGCTTGGGGAAAGAAAGTGTTACAGAAGACCGAAGAAGTTCAAAAAGTGGCAGACTCGTATGTGAACGGAGCAGCCTGATTAACCAAAGCTTTACCTTGTCTCCTGCAGCCCCCCTGAAGATGTCAGAGACTCTGTATGACGGCTTTGAGAAGATGGGAAAGAAACAGAACAAGGAGCAGGTGCCGCCACCACAAGCAGAGCCTGAAAATAAGAAGCCGTCATCGAGTAAACCGTCAAAGAAAACACCACCCAGCAATACAGTCGCCCCCACGACTCACAGGACCCTCGAGGAAGCCTTCAAAGCTGTGAGTAATGACCAAACCTTCCACATCAGGCCCTTTCTTTAAGCCTCTTTCTTGTCGAGAAAATTAGATATTGAAATTTGTGAATACTCTGGTGGCTCTTATCTCAAGCTTCTATTGCAGTTTAGTGAGAAGAGAAACCTTTTTTTGGACTATGTTGAAGTCCTTGTGGTTGCTTAAACACATTAGTTGTTGCTAAAACTGATATTTTTCCATTCTGAATAGTGGTGTAATAATTTGTCTTATCTTTTAAGGACAAAAATAAATCGGAAAGACTCTGGAAAACCTCTAAAGCTATAAAAATCAGTGTACAAACAGTTATAATACAGCATTGTGGGATATTTAAAAACCAACCATCACATGCTGTAACACAGTTCCATCTTTCCATAATGGACATGTTGTTTCTTATTATACAGCCTTAATGTTTCCCCTGTCTCGTCCTTGTTTTTTAGTTGGATGTTGCAGACCTGAAGCAGCAGTTGGCTCGGAGTCAGACCCTGTTCCCAGAAAACCCATCAGTGTGGGTCAAAGACCTGGCAGGATACCTCAACCTAAATCTGACGGCACCAGAGGCTGAGCCCACACTCAGCAGCTACGCTCACGGTCGGTCACACACACATATATATATATATATATATATATATATATATCTATATCTACTTATCTATACATTACATACATTATTTCTGAGAACCTGTTTATGATAAAACAATCTGTTTGTTGTCGCTTAACCCTTTTGTTTCTGTCCTTTTGTCCTCAGACTACCCATACTGCCTTACAGGAAAAGAGCTGAAAGGTGTAATCAAAGGCCTAATCGGACGTTGCAGTGACATCCTGCCAGATTTCTTTGACCACTGTGTTTATACTATGCTCAGGGAGCTGGACAGACAGTCAGGTAGGTTTGTCGCACTCTGCTTGTGGTAAAACAGCCTAATTATAAAGTACTGTAGAGCTGCTGTTCTCTTAGTATTCTCCTCCAGATATAACCCAGCTCGCTTATGAAGTAATGTTGTTCACGCAGCGTTGCAAAATCCATCAGGCTGTGCAGAAACAAGATGTTGCAAAGAGGATAGAGGGGAGAAAAAAAGTGTATGACATAAATCAAGGTCATTGTCATTACATGGTGACATCTTAGACCACAAGGCTACTTGGACACTTTAAATCAGTATCTAACATTGATTTGCACATGCTCACAATAACGGAGGGGAGGCTACCAGCGTCAAGTTAAAGAGCACACACACAAAACTTCCCTAAAGCTTCTTCCGTCTGTGTGTTTTTTCCAGGAGAATCTCTGCATGGCTACAGAGTTTGCATTCAGGCGATCTTGCAGGACAAACCCAGAATAGCAACCCAAAACCTGCCAGAGGTAAGTGTGTGTGTGTGTGTCTTTGAGTCGCGCAGATAACAGCCAGATGATTTGCTTCCCTGCTGCTGTCGGCGCTGAATCGTCCTCACAGATTCAGTTCTTTTTGTCAAATGAACTCTAGATTCATGTTTTGCAATAACATGTTGTAAGTAACCACCCTCCGCTCCTTCTTCCTCTAAAGTATTTGGAGTTGCTGCGGTCTGTTCAGAATCGACCAGTGAAGTGTTTGACCATCATGTGGGCGCTTGGCCAGGCTGGATTTTATGACCTTAGCCAGGGACTACGAGGTAATGGACAGTCAAACATTGCACAAATACTCCACAGGCATTCTTGCACAACTAGCGAAAATATGTCTACACATCACATTCTGCATCGTATTAGTCCTAGTCTCCGTCTGTGCCCCCTTTATCCTACTTTCCTAATAATACGTGCAGACAGAAATCCAGGGTTGGGGGTTTAATGAAGCAACAGTGCACACTAGAGCAGTAACACATTCACCAGCAGCCATCTGGGAGGATTAACACATGCCACCTCTAAAAACTCAGCTGCTGCTCTGGGTCTTTGCCTGCTATTTTGTGAGGCTTTGAGGTGGGAGAGAGGTGGGTGTTAGTATGTGGGCATGGAAACATAAATATTCTTAGAAGATGACAAAACAGCCTTCATCTGCAAAACGAACACGATTCAAACTCTCACCAAAGCAAACAAAGAAACACACACTGCCTGCTCCTTTGTGCCTAGTGAGTCCTATACTCTGTCTTCATCATGAACACTTACATTCTCCACAGTGTCTGTTATACTGACATACCCTGGACTCTGTCACTCATATTACTTCTAGATGCTTATTTTGATATTTATTGCTTACTTTTGCCACCTTATTTCAACTCTTTCACTTTATCTCATACCTGGTCACTTTAACTTAAACATGCCACTTAATCAATCTCAATGTCCTGTAGAGTTTTTAGTGTGTAGTTACATCTTAATTATTGTATAGATTACTTCATACTTGCTAATAATAGTTGTAAATACATTGTACCTTTGTTTTTATTGTGTTCCTATATATTCTTGTTTTATTTGTACTCATGCATGCTTCTTCTTCTTGTCTTCTACTGCAGCAAAACTTGAATTTCCCCACTGGGGATCAATAAAGGATTGTTTTTATCGTATCATATTTATGTTGGAATATTTAAATTGAATAGTCTTGGTAAAGTGCCATTAATTGAATAAACAATCAAGAGTTTCCTAGCTGTGCCTGAGTCTTATATGTGATCCGACTCTGCATATGTTCTAAGACTTTTCCTTATATTGATTTATGTAAGATGAACAACATTCAGTTCAGTTCTTTTTACATTTCAGTCTTCTACTGTATAACAATGAATTATCTCAGCGACGATTTGTGTTTTTTCTGCCAACGCACAGAAGAAACGCCTGCAGAGCTCATTCATTCTTAATGTCGTTTTAGTCTGTCCACCTTTTTTTTTTTTTTCTAATTTTGTTTCGCTGTCTCTTAAATTATTAAACCATGCAATAACAAGTCATGTTTTTCTGCTGCAGTAGCTCCGGGCTTTTAGAAACCGAAAGCTGGAAAGGTCAGCGTTTACTGCGAGGACTTGATGTTTCTATGATGTGAATAAACTTCTCTATTTGTGTTTCAGTGTGGCTGGGTATCATGCTTCCTGTCCTGGGAGTCAAGTCCTTGTCTTCATATGCGATTGCATATCTGGAGAGACTTCTGCTGTGAGTGTCTCAGAAATGTCTCTAAATTTGTTTTTATAATAAAACTACACATTTACACAATTTATATGAAGAGTGAACCATGTACAGTGTAAACATGTAAATATGCCAGATTTTAGCCATAGGTTTATTTCCGTCTGTAGTCCCTGTAGTCACACGCTTCTCATTTGCATAACCGCAATGAATGAAGACCAAACAACAACATAAAAGGAATACATTATTTGACAGAGACACATATATACAAGCATAGAAAGTGACTGTTAAATGTTGTTCAAGATACACCATGATAAAGTGACCTTCAGAGTTAAAGTCGTAGTTCCACTGTATCAATGTCAGAGTAGTTAATGAGTACTTCAGGCAGAGGTAGGCCTGCATCTAACTAATGACGTTCATCGTAAAGGACAAGGAAAAATAGCAAGTCCTTACATCAAAGACGTCCGGACCCGCAGATATTTTCCACTTTAGTTGAAAAATCACTGAAACCATTGATTAACAGTGACATCTTTGTGTGGTTGACTTAGGCCTTACAGAGGGACACAGGGTTCGGGTTGTATATGTGTGACTCTTCCTTTGAACTTAACTTTGTGCATCGTGTTTTGCTTCCAGACTTCATGCGAACCTGACAAAGGGATTTGGCATCATGGGTCCTAAAGAGTTCTTTCCTCTACTGGATTTTGCCTTCATGCCCAAGAATGCCCTCTCTTCAAGGTAAATGTTCTATAAGTCAAACACTAAACCCACTCATGTTGTTTCCTTCAGTAAAAAAGATGTATGATTGTATCTTCTCGGTGCAATCCCGAATTATCCAAAATCCAACATCAACTAGTTCTGATGTTAATTGTTCCAACCTGGGGAACCCCCGCCTTCCCCTTTAGATACTATTCTTACTATACAATTGTGATTAAAAACAATTTGTATGCTGTATTGTCATCAAAGTTACTGTGTTCTTCTTTCTGTGTGTAAATGAATAATGCTGGTTTTGTTTGTGTTCAGTCTGCAGGAGCAGCTGAGGCGTCTGTACCCTCGACTGAAGGCCCTCGCGTTTGGAGCCAAACCCGAGACCACCTTACACACATACCTGCCATCATTCCTGTCCAGAGCCACGCCGCACTGCCCAGATGACATGAAGAGAGAGGTACACACATGTACACACACACTTTGGAAGTTACCCTCATCTTGTCTGTATTGATTCTGCATCTGCTCAAGTCCTGATGTAATTAAGCACATCACAGCTTCATGTATAATACTGACCTTTGACCTATCAGAAAGTATGGTAGTGATAGTCAAAACAGAATATTATTCACAAACGGGTAAGCTTTAACGGAGAATCCACACTCAATCAAAATAACAATATTAATACCAGCGAGCCAGCAACTTCCACACTTTGATATAGTGGATAAAAATGAAAGCATTTAATCGCATTAAATTATTTAAAAAAATGTCAACAAAAAAGTAGTTTACAGCGGTTATAAAACAGTCAGAGACTACGGTCTTTATCAGTAATGGAATATAGACATATTTTAGACTACAATGTATTTATTTTGTGCTGATTGATCGTCACACACACAAAAAACGACTAGCTGTAAGAAGAAAAGCAGAAAAAGGCTTTGAAGAGAATCTTGACTTTAAAATTTTGAAGAGAAAAGTCTTAATTCTCTATCTCTCTTTCCTCCTCCTCCTCCCTCTTTCGTTTTTCTGCAGTTGCTCAGCAGTATGACGGAGTGTTTGTGCGTGGATGTTCAGAGTCTAGGAGTGTGGAGGCAGCTCTATACTAAACACTTACCCCAGTCCAGGTGAGTTCTACATCTCTCTTATTCTCTGAAACTGTAGAAATTGGAAAGAAAAGAAAAGTCTAATCCGGTGTGTAAAAAGAAAACAACGACGTTGAATATAGGTTTCTGGATTTCGTGGTTACTGATAGAAAAAGCTGACTTTTGATGCCTCTCTCTTTCTTCCTCTCCAGTCTGCTGTTGAACCATTTATTAAAATCCTGGAATATTCTGGCTCCAAAGGTAAGACTCCTGCTTTGACATTTGACATTTACAACAAAACTCTCCTCCCTCAAGACGGCTCAGTAATAAACTTGGTATATGGTATGTTGTGTCATCTTCTGTTTGACATTTTATTTTATTTTCTTTCAATGTTCAGCTCCGAAAGAACCTTGAAGAAACAATCCAGTCTTTCAGAGTGACCAACGAGGAGATGAAGGACACCATCGAAACTCAGGAACTTCAGGAATGCAATAACCTGTGCCAGGTGAGACCGATCGTGTAAAAGCTTCAATTTAGCCATAGAGCAATGAGATGTTTGAAAAGGTCTCAAACGTAATAATCAAGGGAATATTTAGCATTTAATAGTTGTGGGTTTGAGACTATATAACAAATGAAATTGTGTACTTCTGCTTATAATGTAACATTGATAGCCTTTTCATTTGCCTTACCTTTCACTCAGATAGCTCACGTTTGTATTTGTTTAAAATGTTCATTGCAGCAGCAGAACATCGTTTGTGTTTGGCGTCTAGGTGCTGACTTCATCACTCCTTGCAGTTTTATTTTACATGCATCATTTTAAGGAGTGATAGGAGGGATGATAAGCCCCTCAGTCGGAGCATACAGGTGGATTCTGGGGGTGGTGGGGCGGAGCAAGAGTGCAGTGCTGGTGCAGGTCAGAGCTGACAATGAAAGAGCGGGGGGGGGGGGGGGGGACCGGAAATCTTATAGCTTAAATAGGAAGCTAATTGAAAGGAGGTGTTGTCAGGTGATTGTGGATAATGATGCATGCCAAGTGTCAAATCAGTGCAGCTGAAGTAGCTCGCCGGCATCGCCTCATTTATCAAGTTGATTACCACATCAGGGACAACGGAATAGACACGTTTCCCACTGGGGCGCCAGATGACCCAGCGGTTATGTCGCGCGCTCCACATGCAGAGGCTTTAGTCCTCGTCACAGCAGCCGTGGGATCGAATCTGGCCTCCGCCCTTTGCTGCGCGTCATCCCCCACTCTCTCCTCCCAACATTTCCTGTCTGTCTTCGTGTTTCCTGTCTAAAGAAAAACAAGTTTTCCCACTTTCTTTAAAAAAAAACCACCACTGTCATGTTTAAAAGGAATCTACCTAACAGTCAAACATTAAAGTAGTTATTTTGTTTTTGTCTCAGTAAAGCTGTTGCTCAGTATTTGCTCTTTTGTTTTAAGAATCTGCAGGTGAAGATGCGTGGTCGTGGGTTCCCCTGGTCCAAACTGCTCATGGTTCTGCTCGTGTTTGCTGCTGGTTTCATCGCTCATGACATCAGATCCCAGGGCTCCTTTGCAGGTCTGTCTGAGTCCAGTTTTCCTTCTCTCATCACTTTCACTAGCCTTTGAATATCTCATAAGCATTTGTGTGCACTCCTTTGTTGTCTTTGAGTTCTTACCAATTGTGCTTTGTGTTTTCAGATTCCACCACAGCCAGGCATCTGCGTAACTCAGGCGTCACAGCGGTATCTCAGCAGGCCTGGGGCAAAATAGCAGTTTACTCCAAACAGGGCTTTGGGTACGGTCTCAAACATTCACGCTTACCTTTTTAGCAACAATTTACATGACAACAACAAATGTTTTTAACTCTGTCTTTATGAGCTGTCTACCTTTTATTCATTTCATAGTGTAGTAGTTCATTTGTGTTTCCCTTTATTCTTTGCAGCTGGTTGGAGACAAACACCCCTCACTATTACTCTGAGTGTGTGCGGGTTTTGGGGCCGCTGATGGAACAAGGTTTAGAAAAGGCAAAAACAGCAGCCATCTTTATCTCTGAAAACACCACGCAGTTTATTCTCTGGGTCAAAGAAAAGACGCCGCTCGCAGTAGAATGGGTAAGGCTGTCACCTCATGCAGTTCAGAAATCTCCACAGATTCAAGGTCGTTTCTTTTGAATGAAAGAGATTGAGCTAAAATCATGATTTACACTCATAGTTTATGTCCTCCCTCTGTGTGTCTCTGCCCAGGTGAACACAAACACCCCAGACAGTGTGTTCCAGCTGTTGGCTTATATAAGGGAGCTCCTCCTCCTCCTCCATCAGAACTACATCCTGCCAGCACTGGCTTATATATCGGAGCTGCTACAAAGAGCATGGACCAACCTACAGGACTCTTGCAAGTCAGTACTTTAAATCATCTTTTTCTCCTGGCTTCAACATTCTTTGTAAACTCTTTTTATAACAGAGGTATTCATATATTAGCTTGCTCATGTACGACCGGGTAAAACTGAAGAGTTCATCATGTATTCAACACATCAGAACTGACTGCACACTGACTGCTTTTTGAAAGATTTTAACTGGAGGGAATTAATGTAGGATGTAAAAAATGTTGTTGATTGTATAAATAAAATAATTAGTTATGCAATTGTTAACAGAAAGTGCCTCAACCCCAGTTATGACAACTAAGAGGTCAATTTATAGAGCAAAAATACCTCACAATTAACTTAAACTTGGATAAATCTGATGTTTTTTTTCTCTTTATTATATGGTAGAGGTGGGGGAAATTATTATGTAAAACTAGAGATTCTTATCTTGTGAGATTTTAAATAGGTTCATAACTTCCAAAAATCAATATTTGTTTTTGTGTAAACAGTCACTCCCTTCTAAGTGCTAAGGTTAGCTCTTTAACTCAGTAGAAAGACAAATGGAGCAATGTTGCGATCCACTTCAAAGTTACCATTACCAAATTCTGACTTGTTAGATTTTGGTAACCTTGAAAGTGAATGAAAAGTGTTTGTATTTTACCCCCATAAAGCCACATAAAGCTATGACTTCTGTCCGTGATGAATTTACAAACAGCTGACGCGAATGGTAACTTTTATTTAAGTCATAAAGTTTAAGAAAAACTCATTAACTCGCCTTTCTGTCTCTTTCCTGCAGCGGTGAGGTGTCGGTATCGTGTCTGCAGGCGCACGCTGTGTCCTTCACCAACTCAACGTGGCAGCTGCTCCAACACACGACCTCGGCCATCAAGACGTGGGCTCAGGAGCTTCTGACACGAGCGTGAAAACATCACCAATTTACACGCATATAAAACATACACACACATTAAAAAAAATATACTCCCACACACACACTCACTGACCCAATCTGAGGTGGCCTTTCAGAGCGTCGGCTCTCCTCGTGCTGTGATTGGACACTGTGGGGTCAGACAAACAGACTCATTTCAAAAAGGACTCTTCTATCTCTTGTTCTGGCTAAATTTTTTAAATCAGTTTGCTGTTGTATAGATTTTTTTTTTTTTCTACCAATCCTTTTGTCACTGCTGGATGCAGAGGTTGTTTTTCTCTCTCTGTCCCTGAGTTTTCTACTGCAGTCAGCTGTTGCTTTAACCTTTTTGGGTTAAACAAACTAATTTATAGAAAATGTAGGTTTGTAGATGATTTATAAACCATTTTTATTTAAAGATATTAAAAAAAAGTGTTATGTGAAAACTTGGTTAAGGACAGGGAAAAGACCAAAAAACATATTCCAGACTTCTTCAACCAACGTAGACCTCATCGGTTAAATTCAGATTCATCTCCCAGTCTTTGTCCAACTCACTGTGAAGTCAGATGCGGTGTTGTGTGTGCATCAGGCACAGTAAAGCTTTGGTCAAACCTCTCAGTGTTAGAGCCTCGAAGAGGAGCGATGTTGTGGGCAAAGAGTCACATCTGCTGGTAGTTTAACTCGTGGAGACTTGGAGTGGACAGCGCCACCCGAAACAAGACAAAGAGGAGTGTCACATGAATCAAAAAGTTCCAGAAAAAGAAAGCAAAGAAGAAATCTACATTCTGTCTTTTGTGCACATTTTCTTGCCTTCTCTTTTGCTGCTTCATTATATGTCTGCTGTCTCTCCTGCTTTTTCATTTGCCATCAGTAGCTCAACACCTGAGCGAAGAAGCAGCACTGCCGTCTAATCATACTTGAAGGCTAATGATATTGTGTGTGTGCGTGCGTGTGTGTTTGCGTGTGTGCCGGTTGGCAAACAAAATAATTCTCAACAATGGGATCATGATAAAGCCTGTGCCAACATCCTCCTGTGTGCGGATATATGTATGAAGAATAAATAAGAATAAACCTCTCCTCTGGTCAAGGCAAACATGTAAGACCAGCTGATTCATGAAGCCCTCCTTACAGAAAGATATATGAATGGATATGACTTATGTCTTACTTTGTAATGTAAATGATTTATAATAAAGACTTCAACCCCAATCACTGATTTGTAATGGATGGTTAATCTTGTAAATCACACGTCTTCAGTAGTTGTGCACTTAAATTTGGGTGTCCGGATTACAGAAGATGATTAGAGACTGACATGAGAAATAAATAAAGATAGAGGGAAGATTTTTTTTTTCCATTATAAACTTCAAGAAGGAAGTTGAACTGTCAGGACTGTGCAATTAAGTTCAATTTGAGCATCATGAAATTAGCCTTTGCAATAAACACGTTGTGAAAGTCTGATTTTATCCCAATAATGCTTTCCCACTCAGCATGTGTACATTTTACCTGTTGGATGAGAGTCTGGGTAAGATGTTCATGTTGTCGTGCCTTTTTAATAAAGTCAGATGAAGCTCAAGGTCGCTGTTAGGAACCCTCTGATTAATTGGTGCCAATTTATATAAGATATTTGTTTGGATTCAGGATGGACATGTTGCTAACACAGGTACTGAGTAAATAAAAAAGAGCAGATAGAAATTAGCCTCTTTCAGTCGTATAATGATGTATAATGTTTCAACGAATAAGGAAGACGCACGTGAAATTTCATGGTTTTATCCTCGACATTTTAACTTTTCAGAAGCAGCTCCTTTATGACGTCACAGCGGGACTGTCAGTGGTTCCCAGCCTTTTTTCACCAAACTCTCAAAAGTCTATATGGGTGACCCCTGACATCCAAAACACACAGAGCTTTTTGCTCAAATGTAATTATTTTTCAATCATGTAAAGGTTTGTCTACTGTGTTGCAACCCAAACATTCATTTTAGATCACATTTAGACTTTTTCATGTTTATTATTGTGGACAAGAAGAATGGTTGTGATCACATTTTGGCATAATGGATGGCAGAAAGAGACTGCAAGTTTCTTGTTTTGGCATTGGCCGTGCATGTTTCTTGTTTTGGCATTGGCTATGCAAGTTTCTTGTTTTGGCATTGGCTATGCAAGTTTCTTGTTTTGGCATTGGCTGTGCAAGTTTCTTGTTTTGGCATTGGCGCTATGGAGGACTAAAAGTGCCATAATGAAATATATAAATATATAATTAATTAAATAATTAAATGTGTCATCAATTATTTAATATTGGAAATAAATCAACAAATATATAAATAAATATATAATTATGTAATTAATTAAATGCATGTGTTATTAAATAATTAAATATTTATTTAAATAGTGGAATAAATAGATGTGTTTTTACATAGAATGAATGAATATTTTAAATAATTATTTAAACATTTATTTAAGTATTTATGTATTTCATAAATTATTTATTAATTTATTACACATTTAAATAATTATTTAATAACACAAATAACACAATTAATTAATTAATTAATTAAATAATCATATATTTTTTTATATATTTGTGGATTTATTTTCAATATTAAATAATTGATGACACATTTAATGATTTAATTAATTATATATTTCATTTTGGCACTTTTAGTCCTCCATAATGGCCCACGGTAGCCTGTGTTCAATATACAATATATTTTGTTATTAATTAATAAATCACATTTTCAGGTGACCCCACATGGGGTCGGAGGAGACACAAGGTTGGGAAAGCCCCTGTGCCCCCCGCTCCTCCTCCTCCCCTCCCGGCTTCCACTTTTAAAAAAGTCCGCCATTGTTTACGCGGAAGCTCAGGAGCCGCAGAAGAAGAAGAAGAAGAAGAAGGAGAAATGTCGACCGGGAGAAATCAGCACAAACGCTGCTGTGTCGTTGGCTGTAAAGACCCACCCGTGTCCCTGCATCGCCTCCCGGCCGCAGAGGACCTGAGAGAGAAGTGGCTGGACTTCATTTACGATGGAGACGTCCCGTCCTCGGTGGGGAAACACTTGTGCGTGTGTGCCGACCACTTCACCCCGGACTGCTTCGTCAACTACGGGCAGTACAGTTCAGGAATGGCCACCAAACTCCTCCTGGAGGACGGGTCCGTACCGACTGTCCGCGCCCGGTCAAACGACGAGGAAAACGTAAGCTTTTCAATATGTTTGTGTGTAGCACAGGCTAACACTGATAGCAACATTAGCACCTGGCCTGACTTCAGACTTCATTGAGGTGTCCTGGTGAGCCTCATGTAAAGTTATAACAGATGTGTTGTTTCACTCACTTAACATTTGGTCTGCAGAGGGTTTGTCTCTACATTTTTGTGTTTGTGTTGCAGGTATCTCAGCGCTACAACGAGCAGAGGCCTAGGGATGCAGCAGCCAGCCTTCCTTTGACTAATCTGGCTCCCCAAAGCCTGAATATGACAGGACCACAAAGCGAGCTCATCATATCCAGCCTGCCTTTCAGGAACCTGCCTCCACAAAGCGTGGTGAATATATCAGGCGCGCAAAGCGAGGTCATCATAGCCAGCCGCCCTTTCAGGAACCTGCCTCCACAAAGCGTGATGAATATATCTGGAGGTCAAAGCGAGCTCATCATATCCAGCCTTCCTCTGAGTAATCTGGCTACACAAAGCCTGAATATATCGGGGATAACAAACCAGGTAATGAGCTTTCTCTCTTAACTCAGGCTTTCTTTATTTCTTTCTTAAAGGGGACATATTATGAAAAATCCATTTTATGTTTTTGAACTTGGATAACCTGAGTGTCTACCGACCCACACAATGTGAAATAAACTCATTCAGTCCTTTGTTTGTGGTCTGCATAAGTCTTACAACACAGAGACAAAATGCTCTGTTTCAAATGTGCTCTCCTTGTGATGTCACAGTGGGATTCTGGTAAAAAAAAAAAATCCCCTCCCCTGATATCTCCACCCATGGACTCCACCTCCAGCCTATAACAAAACTTTTGCGCAGGTTTGCCATTATTTATCTTGTTAGTGAAGGAGTGATGTCTACGGGGAATAATCAGGGGGGGTCATAGCATTTAAAGAGACACACACCAAAACGGAGCGTTCAGAGAGCGCTGGTTTATACAGGGTCACAAACCTCCTCTGGTGCTTGGTTCATGTTATATTTTGACCACAGCACAGATGTTTCATTTAGACCACAGGGGGACTGTTTGAAAAGGTGGCTAATATGTCCTCTTTAAAATCACTGCAAAGATTGGCTTGAATTCACTCATCGTTCTGCATATGTTAAATTTACAAATTATCCCTGCACTCATGTTCACTTCATTTGTCTGTTTACTCACCGTTATATTGAATAGTTTCTGCTGATAATATGTCTACACTCATGCACTTTAACTTATGTCAATACTGTCCATTTACAACTCTGTTTTTGCACATTTACATTTAATTTTCCATATTTAATCTTCCATATTTAAGACTAGTAATGCTTAGTTAAATCCTGGTTGTATATATTCACATTCTTAGTTTTGATATTTTTAGTGCTTATTTACTTTGTATTTAATATTATATTATGTTTGGATTTGCTAACATTGTGTTTTTTACTCATATTGTGTGTTTGTACAACCTGCTGCTGTAACGCCACAATTTCCTAGTTTGGGATCAATGAAGTAATTCTATTCTATTCTATTCTATGTTGTGGACAAGGGCGGACATGTCACTTGTCATTTTAACAGTAGAATGCACTTTTTAATGATTTTTTTGTTGATTTCCGTGTTTGGATACAGAAACTGAATTGCAAATATGACCTTGAATGAATCCCTTACAAATTGGAGTCATATCTGCATTATGTATACATTGTTGTTTAATATCCTTCTTTACATTACATGTTACTGCTCTTGTTATTTAGGAAAGCCTGCTGGAGCTTGGGACCGTCCTTCTCGACGCGGCCTGCCAGACCGACCCACAAAAGGGTTGTTCAGTCGGCACACAGCTGACCAAGACGACGCTCCAAGCTCGCTTCAGGAGCAAAGGTCTGCTGACGTGCAGTTTTCAGATGTGATGTCATACATTATGTTAAGAAGTTTGGAGCAGTTAATACTGACTCGTACATCTTCCTTTTCTTTGAACGAAGCCACGCAGAGCTCGGTGCCCAGAAAAGACGTTGGTGTCACTGTCGGCACATCAACATTGACGAAGAGACCGCTTAAGAGAACACGCTTGGAAGAGTGCAGCCCTCTCACATGTGATTCTGCCGACTCCGCCAAAGACCTGAGTGGGTCGACTGATGTAACGTGAGTAACTTGGTACAAATCTTTGTTTTTATTTCTCAACTTCTTTTGCTTCTATGATTTATAATAGTTACTGTTTCTTTCTTGTTTCTCATTCTTGCAGACCTGAGCCTCCTGGTCCCGTTAATAAGACTACTTTTACTATCTGTGAAACATACCTTCTGGAGATCTTTAAGGAGTGCCCTGTGTGTCAGGCGGTCTGCGATGTACAGCAGAGACGGATGGGCCCGTTTTTATATGTAGATCAGCAGTGCCAAAACTGTCGATTTGAACGAAAATGGAGCAGCAAGCCGGATGTTGGAGGCGCTCCTGCTGGAAACCTTCAGCTGTCCTCTGCAGTCAGTGCAACTATAAAAACTGAAGAGGTAAAGGATAAAGACTTGTTGTAAAATATTGCCTGTTATGTTGCCAAGTTTTATAAATAGTGAGAAAAGAAAAGATGTTTACTCCCCAGAAGGATTACAAATAAATAATATTGTCAGGAAGTTGATGCTCATCCTGTCTCTTCTTCTTTTCTGCTCTTCCAGGACTCCACGTCCAGAGAGGGGGGCAGAGCGGCCCTCCACCCTCAACCGCACCCATGACGATCCAACTTCCCCCGCCGTCTGCATCCACTAGGGACTTGAAGGGACAAAAGTAAATTGTTGAAACAAAATTTGACCCCTTCCCATATATTTTTGTTTTTACCACATTATTTCTTCATGTTTGCTCTCAAAGTTTCCTCTGAGTGGATGGTAAAAAATGTTTTTCTTATTACAGGATCAGCAGACTGGAGAAAGTTCTAGCTAACGAGGGGGTTCTAATAGATGAGGCAAAAGTGAGCCAACAACGTCAGAGGTCTTCGCTGGAGGTCTTTCACGGCGCCATTCTGCGGTCTGCACCAATATGTCGTCTTCCCTTTTCTTGGGATGTTATGCAGGTAATAATAAACTTTGTTTCAACACTTACATCTACAATTTAAATACATATCCAACAACATTTCTGAACATGACGTTTGTCTCTTAAAGACTCTTCCTGGCAGCCCGTCACTTCACTGAGAACTCGGGCCGTCCCCGAGCGTCAACATCAGCCGGGGACCTGACATACAGACTGAACTGTCGATGACAGGACGTTAAACAGCGAAGCTGATCAAAACAGAAGCATCCTTCTGTAAGTATAACAAGAAGCATTAATACACGTAAAGGTCAAACAGGCCTGATAATGAGAAAAATATATTGGGGAAGTATTTTCTCATGTTTGTAAACAGACGATAACTCCTGATTTCCACACGGCCGTTTTTAGCACAACACCCTCAAATTGTACGATTACAAATTTACAAGCGAATGCTTTGGCGTTAGCATCGTGGCGTCCTCGCAGACTGGAAGTCAAATAAAGCCCCGTCATTTCTCCAGTGGTTGAAGGGAGACGCTTCGTTTTCTGCCTTTTTTAGAAAAGCTCAGATACACAATCTGACTCAAGGTCACTTTGCTGCGACCACGGGTCTCATTTATAAAAGAGTGCGTAGAATCCATACTAAAAATGTACGTGCGCCAAAAACCCGGGAAATGGCGTGCGCACAAAATGATTCAGAGTTATAAAACTGTTCGTACGCACACCTGCACGCAATGTTCCCTTTTATAAATCACGATCCACCTGGCAATGTGCGCACGTAGTTTAGTCCCGTGTTCCGCCCTCTACACGCCCACATTCAACCAGAAACGGTCGACGCAAAGCAGCTCTCGAATGAAAATACATACGAATGAGGGGGCGGAGCAAAGGTTTCCAGCGCTGGATCGCGGAAGTTTAGACGAAACAAAACTTTCTGAGCCGGAAACGGAGGAACTTGTGAATGAAGTGAAGGTTAAAATGGACATGTCGGTAGTTTGCTGCAGCAGGAGGATCACGAACTGAAGAACAATCAGAGAATGACACCACGTCGCTGCTGCATTCACGCCGTCCTCCTACAGCGCCAAAACATCCAGCGTTCATCATTACGCACGAGAATATCTGCAATGTTTACATGTTTACAGGACCCACACTGATTTCATATTGTCAGAGTGCTCACGTCAGTCAGCAGTCTGCCTCACTCTGTCATCTTAGTAATCAGAAGTTTGATCAACGAACAAAAACGTTTGATTGTTGGTCCCTTTTTTTCGTGGGCATCTCCGTCTGCACTGTGACTCATCATGAGGATATAAAGACCTAATGATCGTGTCAGCGGTGCCCCGACTTAATGTCCACACTTCAGTTATTTACAGAATAAATACGTGCTGAGTAACGAGAAGGTGAAATGTGTGAAGCCACCGCCGTGTCTCTGTGCGCTCTGTGCGTCTTGACGCAGTCATCTTTATTAAAACTAAAAACCACACTTGATGATAAATGCACAATACTGAAAGATATTAATGAAAACTGTTGGCTCTATGGTCTCTGTGTTAGTCTAATGTTTAACTCTACATCAGTGATTACATTAGTGTACAAGTCCGGTCCTCTGAGGTCCGTCTGGGATAATGAAGGCGAGACGGCGCTGATGCGATATGTATGAGGCGGACTTTTATTTTTTATTTTATGTTTATATATTGTCATAATGAAAGTTACTTATCGGAAACGGCTCACTACATGCGCGATTATAGCCTAAATAAAACCATTGGTTTGAATGATTATGATGACGTGGATCTGTCAGTAAGTTTGATATTTAGTGGAAGAGACATCAATAGGTTGATATTTCCATTGTTTATGTTTTGTACCATGGTTGTTCGTCTGCTGTGTATGTCTGTTCAAAATATGTGAAAATCAGAAAATAAAGTAAACAAAAAAAAAAAGCAACAGGAAACAAATGTGCAACAGCAAGAAGACAGTTTCACGTAGTCAACATAATAATCTGCTTTTTTGTATCACAGATTACGTAGACGAGCTCCTAGACCTCTTCTTTGAAAAGTCCTCCAGGATTCTGCTCCGTATGTGGCTGAGGCGATGGAAATCCCCCAACCCACGAGGATCTGTCCGGCACAGTTTGACAGACTGACAGGCGACTGCCAGCTATGAGTGTTGAGGTTCAGTTGAGGGCAGGTCTGAACCTCACAAATTGTCCGTTGGTGTCAGGACACCCGGTCCATTTGTAAAGGACTACGCACGCAGGCGGGCGGGCGGCACTTCTCTGATTCCCCGGCCCAAAAGGCCCCGATACCAGCTCATGAAGCTCCTGTAGGCCAAGTGCCTGCAATGGCTGAATAAACTGTTTTATTGTTTTATTACTTTGTTATAAAAGTTGTGTATAAATACTGTTTGGTGTAATTTCAGTGTTTCTTTCTGAACATACTACAGTAATAAAGATGAAGGCAGAGTATCCAGTATTAAAGGGAATTGTAGTTCTTTGTGATATCATAGTCAGTCATAGTTATACTAAATTAAAAACTGACAATTTCTTATCATGAACAACTTATTTGTGAATCCCCCTCAGCCGTAGAGGCTCTTTAATTATTTAATGCACTCTGCAGGGAGAACACATTCAGGAAACTGAAACAAGGTTTAGAAACATCTAATCAGAACTGAAAAATGCAGTTTTAAGCGTGTAAATGACCACATACAAGGCATGGATTACCAACATCTCCCAAGTTTCTTTTGGGTTATTCAACTGAAAATCTAAAAGGGCATTTATAACCACTACAGCACAAGGCCGGTTGTTAAAGAAATTATTAAGACTTGACTCCACACAATAAGACTCAGTTGACATCAGATGGCTTACGTTGATGACAGTTTATACATAATTAGAATACTTATGAGGAGACATGATTCAACATCACACTTCTGTACTCGTGTCTTCAATCACATCTGCAGAACTTTTCAAAAGGCATCGCATATATCCTAAAGACATGATCAGGGTCACATTGACCCACCTAGACTAAACTGTGACGTCAATAACACTGGAGCAGACAACAAGTCTACCAAACATCCTCGCAGATATGAGGATGAGCAGTTGAAACTCTAAGCTGTCCTTGGTGTTGTAGTCACAGCTGAACTCTATCAGGTCTGACTGACATTAGAGAACAGTGAATAAACCTCATGACGTCTGTACATTATAATCTAAATAACTACAGAAATTCCACCACACCTGTGTGAAAGAGGAAGACTGAGTTCATCAGACACTAGGGATGTAAAGATTAATTGTGTAAAGATTAAGTGTAAAATCGTGATAAATCGATACAAAAGGTGTCAAGACTCACATTGTTACTCTGAAAAAAAATGAATCACAATAATATGATGCGTGTCAGAGGCAGTTGGCATCTGCAGAGCGAGATTTAGAAATGTAGGACCCACCACCATCTTTTAAATAGTAGGTGTGGAAGCATATTGGCTGAGGGGAGAAGATAACATACAAGACAAAAACTGACGGGGAACTACACAAACATCACAACCAACATGATGAAGCATTTAATCGACTCCACAATGAGGGGCTCCACTCACCTCCCCTTGTTGAGAGAAAAACACATTAAAAGGCCCAAACCACACTAACAAGCGGGTTTGAATCCCATAATTTGTCTACAATCTCATTTTGTAAAATAAATCGTGAGTTGAGTGAATCTTTACACCCCTATCAGACACTGTATCAGGTACTTTGTTGCCTGTGTAGCGTGTAGAGACTTTCTGGGGTCAATTACTGTTTGCAAATGGCCTCCTCTCCTCTCTCATCCCCTTCGATAGCTCAGTTGGTAGAGCGGAGGACTGTAGTGTGAAATGTAAGACATCCTTAGGTCGCTGGTTCAAATCCGGCTCGAAGGAGGGATTGTTTTAATACTGATGTACAACATGACGGATGAGCATGTCGTTTGGTTTGTTTTTCTACGTCATTAGTTGATATGAATCTTATTGAAAGGTAGCATAATTTGACATAACACCGGTCCCCTCCTCTCCTTATGTTGATTTACTCTCAATTAGAAGTATACAAGTGTTTTCTGTTACTTTAAATGTGTTCACAACTGTTTGAATTGTGTTGGTAATAATGCCTCTACGATACAGGCGCTGTAATTCATAATTCATCACTTTAAACGACTAATTAGTAGGTTTTTCTCGTTGAGTGCACACCAGCACACCTTCATGCTCGAAGTTACGTTCAGATCTGGACTGTTACTTTCTTGTGTTTATATAGTGACGTCATACACAGTGGTGCATCACGGGGGATTAGCTCAAATGGTAGAGCGCTCGCTTAGCATGCGAGAGGTAGCGGGATCGATGCCCGCATCCTCCAAGCTTCCCTTTTTCTGAGGAAAAGAAATCACCTTGTTGCTGCTATTAACGAACTACTACGAACTTTTTCAAGTCTATATGCTACAGGTGTTTCATGCAACATTTTAAATGTGTTGTATGTTCTTTTTATCGCTTTGGTCTTTTTGTAGTCAGACACATTTAAATTATCTTTTTCATAATTAATAAAAAAACATTTAATGTCTTACATGAATACTCTATTTCTACTCTACCCAGTAATGATGGTTGTGTACAAAATACTTTTACTTTTTAATTGTATAAATGGCTGTTTTTGTTTTTGTACTACAGAACAAATATTATATTTATTTGTGTCTATTTCACTACTCCCTATCTGCTTTTTAAATTTCCTTGTGTTCAGTTTATATTTCAGTCCTGCAAGCACCTAATTCAAAGGAGAAATCAAATGTAGTTTTGAATGACCCTTTATTGCATTTCTTTTAAAATACCAAACTGACTTCCACTTAATATACAAATAACACAACCACGAGGTACATTACCCAAAAGTACAATATTACTCTATCAATATTTGTATTGACAAATTAAGATACGATAAGATATAACTTTATAAATCCATCATGTTTTATATACTACAATCTAATTCACAAACTTTAGAAGAATCACCAATTTGGGATTTGGGAGGATGAAAGGATGGAGAAGTTAGATATCCTGGACTAAAGGGTCCCTCTAGTGGGGTGCTCTGGTAATAGAATAGAACAGAATAGAATAGAATAGAATAGAATAGAATAGAATAGAATAGATTAAATTACTTTATTGATCCCAAACTAGGAAATTGTGGCGTTACAGCAGCAGGTTATCCAAACACACAATATGAGTAAAAAACACAATGTTAGCAAATCTAAACACAATATAATATTAAATACAAAATAAATAAGTACTAAAAATATCAAAACTAAGAATGTGAACATATACAACCAGGATTTAACTAAGCATTACTAGTCTTAAATAGGAAGATTAAATATGAAAGATTAAATGTAAATGTGCAAGAACAGAGTCATAAATGGTAGTAAATTAAAGATGAAAGATTCAATGGACAGTATTGACATAAGTTAAAGTGCATTAGGGACACAAAAAGACAAGTAATAAGATACAGGAATAAATAAATAATCATGTTATTTAGTTATTTAGCATGTTAGTTAATATATTTCAAAAGGTCTGAGGCCTCATCGTTTTAAGCGGTTCTACAAAGATCGTCTATGGCCCCTTCGATAGCTCAGTTGGTAGAGCGGAGGACTGTAGTGTGAAACGTAAGACATCCTTAGGTCGCTGGTTCAAATCCGGCTCGAAGGAGGGATATTTTTCTTGGTTAAACGCGTGGACAGGATAACATTTCCAGTTTTTAGTCAAACGCCACCGAAAATACCAGGCCCTCCTCCATACGAGTAACATTAGCTTAGCTTAGTTACCACCTCCTGTAGCAGTTTCCTCCGCAAAGTGGACAGAGGCATCACTACACTGTAAGTTCAGGGGTTGATTATAAGCACATTGTTGTTTGTGTGTAAATATATTCCGTAAATAGCGTCGTCGGTGTACGTTTAAGATGAACTGTATGTTAGCTAAATGTTCTGGGATGAAGTTCTGTTTCTTCACGGGTAACATTAATTGGCATAACACCTCTTTCTACTATTGGCTGGTTCTTCCATCTTTCACATTTTTATTTGCCCTCAGAATCATTTTGGGTCATTGCTGTAATACATGTGCCAAAATCACAACTCAATAACAATCCTCGAAAACAATAATAATCAATAACTTAATGATATTATTATGATGGTGTATAGTCGAAGTTGGACACCTAAGCAGTTTAAGTAGTGACGTCATGAGGTCACGGTGCATCACGGGGGATTAGCTCAAATGGTAGAGCGCTCGCTTAGCATGCGAGAGGTAGCGGGATCGATGCCCGCATCCTCCAAAGCAACCTTTTAGTTCTCAATCGACAACAACAATAAGAAACACCTTTTAATATCACACCTAGTGATATTATGTGTTGCTGTTACCCGACCATCAAAACAAAACGCAAAACGCTCTGAGTTTACGTTCCAAACGTGACGTCATTCCGTCCAACACAACACGGGGGATTAGCTCAAATGGTAGAGCGCTCGCTTAGCATGCGAGAGGTAGCGGGATCGATGCCCGCATCCTCCAAAATTTTCTTTGTTTTCCTGATAAATAGACAGCAAAGAATCACAACAGATTCACAACAGAAGTGCAGCACCTTCACTATACTATTAGTTTTGTGCTGGATAACTGTCAGGATAATCTCAAACCCATAAAGTTAATTTAAGAAGATTTAAACAATAACGCTTTGAAGAATGTCCTTGGAATAATCTTATAAATACCAGTAAAGGAATATTATATGAAGATGTTTACAAATAACAATTAGGGTGCACTTTTTTTTTTTAAGATTGGATGTAATATTTAAAACACACATATCATGGATTCGGGATAGACTACAATTAGTGATTTTGTGATGAATGATGAATGGCGCAATGCAGTCTGATTTAAATTCAAACTTTTTCTGTGTAGGTAAGAAAACTGCAAATACAGAGGAAAGTGTTGTTTTTAATTCCAAATGGCAGCACAGGTAGTCGTACTAACAAAGCTACATATGAGATGCAAGATGGTACAAACATTTGGCCTCAAAATACTCTCTCCCCTCTCCCCTCATTGTCACCCTCTGAAACGACTGATTCCCAACGTGTAGATTTGCCAAAGTATTCATAACACTTGCTGCTACAAATTTCAGGATAGTAATAAGTCATGAAATAATGATATTAAACGTGGAACAGAAAAAACATCTTGGGTCAACTAAATCTCAGACATATCCTCTTTAACCTTAAATGTGATGAAGTTAACTTTTAATAATATTTTGCTTTTAAATGCAAAGCACCTTACTGACTCTGAGTATGCTGTGAGGAGAGAGGTCACGTGATGTGTAACAAACAGACATTGTGGCAGCAGGTGTCCTGAAAGAAAAGTGAACCGAATCAATAATTAACTTCTGAATTCTTCTGTCGCATCCATCTCATAAGTTTACCACCTAGAAAAAAGGGGAAGTAGAGCAAGTGCTAATTTGAAACTTAGAGAAACCTATGAGAAAACATTGTTTTTATTTTAAACCTAGAAAATGTGAGTTTTGTTAACTTCTACACGGATTCTTCTGACGTCTTTAAAGAGTACAAATAGCTGAGAGTAGATTTGCAGGTCTAATCTGATGCTGTTGTTCTCTGCATCAGACGAGTGAAATCACTAACAAACAATCCTCCTTCATGCACAGAACACTTACTTTCTTCTGATCTGTAAAAATCAGTTTTTAGATTGATCAGGGAGCTCTGAAGTCCGGATGGGAAGTGAACTAAATAAATGCATTTTTTTTCTATAATCTCTTGAAGTTTTTATTTCCCCCTTTTCTTTAGATTCATTGTTGCCTTGTCGTAAACGTACGGTCATTTCTTCGGGTTTTAAACAGTTTGTTAAGCCATATGGACGCCGCTTTGGGCAGCACCGTGTCTATAATCCTTCAGGGGGCGCCACTTTGCAGTTACATGACAATGACTGGGACAGATTTATGGCACTGTTAAGAATAATATAAGGGTTTGTCCACATAAGTAACTGAGTTTAATTCATACATTGAATTATGTCGAATAAAATCTGACATGCAAAGAAATGAGCACATGAAGAAAGGGAACAGAGGGTTATTAAATCTAAACTAGTGTTAACATACATCAACATCTGTCACACACACTGCCCCCCCACTCGTATGAATCCTCAGCATTCCTGTCGTCCTGTGTTTAATCTGCAGTGTGATCCCTTCATGAGGAGGCCGGCCAGCTTGGTTCAGGATTGGACACAGAGTCTGAGCCAATCGGCACGCGGACAGGTCCCAGCGCTGTACCTCATTGGCTCGCTTTCTGCTCCCAAGTGTCCAAAAGCATAAAAAGGTATCCATTTGTCTTTGTTTTCCCTCATTGTCTGTGCAGAGTTGCAGCAAGCGAAAGCAGCAAGGGAGCTCCGTGGCAACAAGTCGGAGGGGGTGGAGGAGGATCAGGTCGTCTTGCTGCCTGGCTCTCACCACTTTACATGAAATCGTCTGAATCATAGCCATCCTGCAAACCACACACAAGAAGGGAGAGAGAGTTCATTTTATACAATTAATTTAGGAGACGCTTTAATCCAAAGTGACGTACATCAGAGAGTGAGTACAACACAAGCAAGGATCTAGAGAGGAGGAAACAATGTCAGGAAGTGCAAACAAACAGCTTTAAGTCTGAACGGACACACAGGTGATGACAGGAAGTGGACAGAGACAAAGCACAACATCAACAGCTGTTTTAGAGAGTTCTAATCAGCATCAAAACCATCGGAATTATCCTCATTTTCAAACAAAACCATCGTCGTAAGTGTTCATGAAAGAGCTGGGTCTTTAGCTTTTTCTTAAAGGTGCAAAGGGTGCAAAAGGGACTCTGCAGATTGAATGGAGTTTGGAAGCTCGTTCCACCAGCAGGGGGCGACAGAGGAGAAGAGTCTACTAGAGGCGATGAGATCTCCTCACTCGTAAAGTTTCTATGAAAATCCTCGCAGCGTGTCATTTGATTCCACAGAACTACATGTTTGTTGTAAGAACAGAAGGTCCTGACCTCTCCCCCCCAAAAATACCCCGACCACATCTGTGTGGGAACAACAGAAACAAAACCCCAAAGTGTTTGGATCGGCTCTCACCTCATTAGTCTTCATATTCTCAGATTTCATCAGCGAAGAATAGTTCCTGGAGAGAGAGAGACAGAACAAACAGATGTCAGTAAAGAGGGTTTAATAAACTCCAAACTTCAGTGCATTTTACAGTAAAGGTCGCAGACAACGAGCTCAAGTTATCTTTCACCGTGTTGTCTAAAAAAAGGAAAAGCCTCTTGAATAACAGAGAGAACTATTTAAAGTGTTTCAGACGCACTTTAGCTCCTCCATCTCCCTTCTCTTCTTCTGCTCATCCTTCTCTTTCCTCTTGTGCTCCTGAAGTTGAGCTTTCTTCTCGTTCCTCTCCTCCTGGTCTCTCGACTCTTTCTCCGCCGCCAGGTCGGGGAAACTTTCCACTTTTGTTTTCTCCAGACGGTTCACGATCTCGTTGACCTTCTTCTCCACCGACACGATCTTCACCTGCGAAAAAACAGAAACAACTCTGAAGTGTTTTTCACCTGATGAGAACAGACTCATGATGTAGAGATGAAACACCCCCCTCCCCCCCCCAGACCTTCAGTCACTGACCTCTTTCTGTCTGTGGAAGCCGATCTGTCCCACGTCCATGTCGCCGGTCTTCTTCAGATTTGCCCACGGTGTGTAAACCACGTTGATGTTGTTCATCTTACAGCCTGCCAGGTGTGACAAAGAAAACGGATGAACATTTTAAATGTGGCAGATCTCGTGCACTTTGAAAATCTGTGATCATCAAGTCTCTGGTCTTAACCCAGTGTTGTTGTTGTTGTTGTTTACCTTGGATACTGTTGTTCTTCACCAGCTGTGCACAGTCGATCAGCACCTCTGGAGGGATTTCATTTATCGTCTGACCCTGGAACACACACACACACACACACACACACACACACACACACACACACACACACACACACACACACACACACACACACACACACACACACACACACACACACACACACACACACACACACACACACACACACACACACACACACACACACACACACACACACACACACACACACACACAGGTCAGTCAGGTATCAGTCTTTCTAAACACTTGTTTTATGGTTGTGCTGTGACGGTCAGCTCTAAAGCAAACACGTCTCCAAAGTCAGAACTGAATGGTTTGAAAAAAAGTGATATGACTCGTATTGACTTCCTATTTTAGACAACCTTTCTCTGCATTTACCTCTCATCCAGTTTAGGCCCCCCGTGTCCACCGAGCGTTTTATTCTAAGCGCCAGTGTCTTTGATTCTCATCGTCTGAAGTGTAAAAACCTTTTTTGCACATCTTGCAGGACGCCTCATCGTTTCATCTCTTGAAGCCAAATTCCCTCAAACTCGCCTGTCCTAAGTCTCTTTCCTTCTCTCCTCTGTTCGCGGTTTGTAAATGCAAACGTTCTATGTTGATGTAAATTTGTCATGAATTGTCACGAGAAAAACAAATCCAACAAAAATAAAGTTAAAACATTTCAGAACAGTGCAGCTCTGAGTTTTCAGACAAGTCTCCGTCAAAGGGAACCTTTTTTTTAAATGATTTTTAAACTCTAATTTAAGACTTTTTAAGATATTTCTGCAGGAAACCTGTAAAATCAGAACTGAACACATGATGGTGACTTACATTTGAATATTTTAACTTCTTACCTTTGGCAGTCTGAGATAAACGTGGGCAGACGATAGTTTATCCACATGAAACCTGGAGACAAAAAAGCAAGAGATGCTTAGATCATATTCAGATTCACGTTTATGTCATGTGTGGTAGCATTTGATCTCTTTGTATCTCAAGATAGAAAACTACATCTGTCAAACAATTGAAATATAAACAACAAACAGATTTCCCGTGGTTGAAGGTAGGGCTGCACGATAAATCATATTCAAGGTCTAGGAGGAATTAAAATAAATTAAATCTAGATATTCTCTATCCTCTTTGTGCTCCTTGTTCACTTCCTTGTTTACGTCCTACAGAGTGGCTTGATGACCCCATAATGTGCCATCCAGCCACAAGTTATTTCACTAAAGTTGCTCTGCCTCATCTGAACTTTTGTTGAACCCTGAAACTGTGCACTTTTTAAAAAACAAGTTTACAGCTTGAACTTTAACCTCAAAACTTGACTTTATTAAACCTTAAGTTTTGTAGTCTACTCCACAACCTTGAAGTCTGAGATTTTATTTTCAGGCCACATCCCCAAGCCGTAGATCAGGGATGGTCACAGCAAGGGGCCACATTCATTTAATTCTGACTGCCAGAGGGGCCAAATTGTAGCATACAAAAAACCATAACAGTCAATTATGTCTCAGATTTAACTCAACATGTACCAGTGATCAAATATTATCATGGACATTCTGGTTTTCATGATTTCATGGCAGATTTTGTCATGTTTTGATATATAAAAATTGACCTGAGGGGCCACATAGAGGGTTGACGAGGGCTGCATGAGGCCCCCGGGCTGCATGTGGCCCCCGGGCTGCATGTGGCCCCCGGGCTGCATGAGGCCCCCGGGCTGCATGTGGCCCCCGGGCTGCATGAGGCCCCCGGGCTGCATGAGGCCCTAAGTGAAGGTTTAAAAAAACACAACAACAACAAAACTAGTCTCACCAAATGTCCTCAGGCCATCCGTACTTTATTAGATCCTCATCTGCAGAAACAATCCCAACAAGTTAAGAGTCTGAATGGCACGAATACAACAATCAGAAGCTACAGCATGAATTTAGAGTTTGTAACAGTAATAATATAATAGTAGTGTGTGTGTGTGTGACCTATAAACAACAAACTTACTTTCATATTTGTCTTTCCCCATGTAGATGGTGTAGTCAGGGCTCACCACTGAGAGAGAAAATAAAAACATAAAACAATCATCGGATATGATGAGAAACACACAACAGGAGAAATGATGCTTTAAAGAGAAACGGCTAACAGAGCTACGAGCTATCACCTCTGCTAACTCTGTCTTTGTGTCTTTACTCACCGCCACTCGTGAAGTAAAACACCATTTTATGTGACCTAAAAGTCTAAGTGTAAGTCAACGTGGTTCAAAGCTGACGCGCTTTTCAGGAAACACAAACAAATATTTTGAGTTTTGTTGCCGACTGATCGCTGCTGCTGTCACTTTTCGCATGTACGGGTTCGACCCCGGAAGTTGTTGGGTTGAGGGGTGTGACGCTACAGAGAGTTAGCGCGTCGCAAACAGGAAGTAGATTTATATTTACAATATAATAGAATTACTTTATTGATCCCAAACTGGGAAATTGTGGCGTTACAGCAGCAGGTTGTACAAACACACAATATGAGTAAAAAAAAAAAAACACAATGTTAGCAAATCTAAACACAATATAATATTAAATACAAAGTAAATAAACACTAAAAATATAAAAAATAAGAATGAGAATATATACAACCAGGATTTAACTAAGCATTACTAGTCTTAAATATGGAAGATTAAATGTAAATGTGCAAGTACTAAAAATAAATAAATAAATACATAATAATAATAATAAATAAGTACTAAAAATATAAAAATAAGAATGAGAATATATACAACCAGGATTTAACTAAGCATTACTAGTCTTAAATATGGAAGATTAAATGTAAATGTGCAAGTACTAAAAATAAATAAATAAATACATAATAATAATAATAATAATAATAATAATAATAATAATAAAGAAGTACTAAAAATATCAAAACTAAGAATGTGAATATATACAACCAGGATTTAACTAAGCATTACTAGTCTTAAATATGAAGATTAAATATGGAAGATTAAATGTAATGTGCAAAAACAGAGTCGTAAATGGTTGTAAATTAAATATGAAAGATTTACAGTGTGATTAAAGCTTGACATTCAAAACTAAAATATAGAGTTTGGGCTAGTGCTTTTATCTGATGTGAGTAACTCTGAGTGCTTCTGGTAGATGTTTACACACAAATAGGACATTAAAAGTTGGACTCCACAAAATTAAAGAAAGATATTTGCCGCATTATTGATTTTGTATCGGCTGCAAAAGTCACATATCGGTCTTTCCTACAAAGAAATGTGTTCACACGATAAATAGTTACCATCTTACTGAAATTCAGCAACTCCCCGAGCAATGAAACTATTTTTAAATTCATTTAGAAAAAGCTAATAAAACGGAAAATCCACAGCTTTATCAAGTAAAAAACAATATTGCATTTTTATGTGCGTGTGTTGTGTTTTTGTTTTCTTTGCTTATAACTTCTGTAAAAATGTAAAAATGGTAGATGTTTACACAGTTCTCAAATAGGACATTAAAAGTTGGACTCCACAAAATTAAAGAAAGATATTGACCGCTTGATTTAGTGTCGCCCCCAAAAGTCTCATATTGGTCTTTTTTTTTTTTACAAAGAAATGTGTTCACACTATAAAAATTATCCTATATTTCTGAAATTCAGCAACTCCCCGAGAAATAAAATTAGTTTTTTAATTCATTTAGAAAAATATAATAAAAAGAAAGACTCACAACTTTATCAACTATAACATGAAAAAAATAATTTTATGTACGTGTCTTGTACTTTTTTGTTTTCTTGCTTCTGTAAAATTTTAAAATTACAAAATCCCGAACACATTATTTTATTTTGAAGGGCACATCCGGAACTCCTCCTCTATGCTTAACCTGCGGCACCTTGATATAGAAAATGACGTGTTTCCTCTTCCGGGTCTTTCTGGTTGTTGCAATTCTTTCCTTTTTTTTAAGGACTGGCGCGCGCTGTTCAAAACACACAGGAGAGAATCGCGCGCGCTGAAGAGACATCAAACTTTACGACTTTATTTATTATCTTATTTAGAAAGGTAAGACACTTTATAAATGTTTTATTGTGGTGCTTATTGGTGTTTAATACGTTACATGTGTCTGCTAAATGTTTTATATTATCTCGTTGAAGCGTTTTAGTGAGAACTAAGTTTTGTCGATAAGCACTAAAACTAAGTAAAACATGCAAAAAATCCAGAATATATCAGCTTTGTGAGAGACTTTAAAGTGGTATCGATATTTAAAAGTTGACTAGTTTGCATTGAGGGAGTCACTTTTGAATGAACAAGTCATCCCGCCAATTATCCATTAATCTCTATGCTGAGCTCAGAGTTGACCTTTCATGAGTCAATGTCTGCACGACTCACATGTGTTAAGAGGACATGATGATGGTGTTTGCTGTGTAAGCTGTTCAGCTGTATTAAGAGTATTATTTAATGTCTGTAGCATCGTCGCAGTGTTTTGCCTCCATTACTTTAAAAACACTCTCCAGCAGGATTCAATCTTCAGTATCCGTCAGAAGTGAAGATGAAGAGATGTGTTTTTGGTGATTTTTCGAAGATGCAAACATCGAGTTGTTATAAAATCATGCTTGAGTTCTGTTGTGAAGTGGTGGCTGAAGAAGACTCTTAATTCCCCCCCAAAATATATTTTTAGGTGACCCCTCAAGCAGAGGAAAAATGACCTTTGTTATAAACAGTGACCTGTGAGACTGCTCATGCAGGTTCAGTCAGTTTGTACAAGTCAATCAGAGACAGAGTAAGGAGAGGCATCTCTTCACAATCTGAGGATAAACTGCTGAATATAGTCAAAAAGACACACAGTGTGAATCAGAGGAGATTTAGAAGTGTGTACACTCTATTGAGACTGAAACACAGGAGGGTACATACTCTGTATACTCTGCACTGCTTGAGTTCATAAACATATTCAACAGTGACGTTGTGTGAGATGTGTGTTTAAGGGCTGAACGATATGACTAAAAAAGTGTCATTGCAACGTCTTCTCTTTCTGCAATATGTGAGTTTCTGTCGGCTTAAATACAGGACATTTATATTTGAGTCTTAGAATCGTCATTAAAGTACAGTATATATTAAAATAAAAGCCCAGTCCCTTTGACTAGCCTGCTGCATTAGAGGCCTCTTCAGTTTGCATTTAGTGTTGGTTAGTGTGCAGATCAAAAATATATTAATAAGGGGGTCTCCTCTCTCCCACACAGTCAAGCAGGTTAGTATTGGGTGGGCTATTCTTACAAAGCTAGATCAAATACCTGATTTCATTTGTTTATCGATATCCTAATGAATTATTATTTATGTTGTCAATATACACTTTGATAGTCTCTCCCATATTTACTTTGCACAAGTTTTGTTGTAAAATGAAAGCAGGTCTCGTATTGACGCCGGTCTCAAATAAAAGCAGAGTCTTTTTATAAACTTGAAGGACATGAGAGCTCGGGCGATTAAAGCTTACAGTATCTTGAACTGAAAGCGAGTGTTGGGATGAGGATAATATTGCAGATGATTGTGCAGCCGTAGAGTGTTTCATAAAACTTAAAGAGTGTAACGAGGTTTGGTTTTAAAGTCATTATTTTTGAGTTTTTTTTTTTTTTGATTTAGTGATCATTTAAACTTTGTGTAACATCATGATTAAGTTCTGGGTGGTTTGCTGTTATCTAGCAGTACATCATTCTTCTTAAAGCCTGAGTGAATCCCTTATTGGAAGCATCGCTTTAATTTTGTCTTGTACATCCAGTACTACAGTAAGAAGTGATATTACAAAAGAAAAACCTGTTTCAGAGGTAAAACAGATATATAGAGCTCTTGTTTATTTGTGAAAAAGTTTGATTTAGAAGCTGAAATCCAACACATTCTTGTATTTCCATGTTCATCAGGAAGATCTAATAAACCTATTTCTTATTCTCGGTGTGTCGGTGAATTTAGTGACAAGATGCCAACTGCTACCAGGAAGAGGAAGCTCCCCTCGGTGGACTCTGACAGGTGAGCTGTGAACTCACTTCATCAAATGTAATAGTTTGAATTATTTATAAGAAACAAACAGGTGTAAAGGAAGTGATAGTTTTGGTAAACACAAACATATCTCCATTGGAAAGATTATAGAAAACATCCAATTAACCAAAGCTGGGATTTAGTTACCAGAGTCATAATTATGTTTGATCAGACAGTTTGTGATTTCAGTAAAAAGAACATCATGACACACTTGGTAAAGTGGCACCAGCTCCTCTTGTGTGTCGTCTTTGTTAGTAAGAAACCGGGGAAACCTAACCTTTGAACTTTATTCTCAGTCATCCGTCCAAGAAGGGGCAGAGGGAGGAGAGATCCCCCAGGAAGAAGCCGGCGAGGCGTCTGGACAAGGAGAACTATGCTTCCCCACAGAAATCCCCTCGTAGACCAGCAGGTAGGTCGGTTGTAATTTTTGCCAGAATATTTAGTCTTTGTTACTCTGAGGATGTTTCCTTTTAACCTGTAAGAGCTGCATTGAATTATGAGATACAAAATGCTGTAAATGACTCTTCATCCTCCCTTTCTCTTCAACATATGTAACATTTTCATGTGTCTAACTTTCATTTCTTTCCAGGCTCTCCCGCCAAATCACCCCGTAAATCCCCACTTAAGAAAACGATGGTAACGAGCTCCTTTTACGGCAAACAGAAGTCAATCTACCTCACTCCGCTGGAGAGGAAGGCAGTAAAGGAGTCTCTGCCTCCTCCTCCTCCTCCTCCACCGACGCCTCCTTCTCCTCCGTCTCAGGAGAAAAAGAAGAGGAAGTATGTTAATGGAGGCAGCAAGCCGAAAAAGATGGCTGCGGGATCTAGTAACGCCGGGAAGAAGGGTGTCAAAAGCAACGCGACAACCACAAAGGCGATCAATCTGTCCGCGATTAGCAGGTTTGTTTCCACAGGAGTTACCGTCCAGTCACAGCTGATTTGTTGCTTTTTGAAACTTGTGATTAGATTCCTTGAGTTTCTCTGCATGTGTAGTTTTGGGTTGTTTGTTTTCTACAATTGTTGTATCATTTCATTCAACAGTGTCCCCGCTAAACCAGCAGCATCAACCACCACTGTTCCAGCCAGCAGCTCAAAGCAACCAGAGTCCAAGAAATCCATCACCATCACTTTCAGCAGCCTGAAGCCCAAACCCAAGATCTTTGTTGGAGCTGCTTTCTTTGGTACAGGGAAGAAACCCACATCCATGTACAAGAAATCTGCACCCAAGTCCTCCAACAGGTCCGCGTCAGTCCCAATGAAAAGCAAAGCGAAGCTCCCGCCGCAGACGAAGAGTGAGAAACCACAGCTTCAGAAACCTGCAGCGATGACGAACCAACAGCAGAAACGTCCTGCAGAGGTGAGGGACACTAAGCGTGCACCAACATATCTCACATTTAATGACGTCTCTTGACTTTCTCCGTACTGATAGTAGCCGGAGCTAAAGCCATCATGTTTTGCAGGGTACATTCACTTTTAATCAGAGGAAAGCCTTGAAGGGATTCCTCCAGATTTGACAGAAATCTCCTCTTTGACAGATTTCTTTTTTTTGTTCAAAGGCGAATGAAGTCGACTTTAATGTCAAGATGAACTGATTATGTTCTGGTTGTTCGCCTGCAGGCTGATGTCCCGCCGGTTGAGACGCAGGAGAACCAGCCGAGCACCAAGCAGAGATCCAAATTTGATCCGACAGACTGGATGGACTCCACAAGCGACGAGCCCGAAACTCCACAGCCATCAAGGTGCTTTACTGAACAAAGATCGGCCTCCTCCAAAAAAAAAATCCTTACAAATGATGTAATGGCTTATGAATAGTTCTCCGAGGTTGATGACCTTCTTCTTCTTCCTGCAGCTCTCCCAAAACGCTTACCAAGGGGATTTCAATTGTGCTGACCCGAACACCGAGTCCTGTATCCAAAGACTCCCCCCTCAGTACTGAGGTACAGCAGGAGCACACAAACACGTTCACAGTTGTACCGTAGTTATCTGTGCTCCTTCATACATTAAAAACATTTTCAGTGCACTGCCGCCTAACTTTGGTCAGCTCTTCATCATAGCTTTGAATAATTGTGAATGAACTGTCCTTCTAGGTCGACGGTGGCTCTGAGTCCATGTTAGACCTGAGCGGAATAAGTCCATGTGCTGCCAGCCCACCCAAAGGTATGCATACAAACTATTTATACCTGCTAATCTGAAGAGTTGATTTCCCTTCTACCATTGGCACGCTTTAGATGTAAGAGGCAACATTAGCATTATCCAGTCCTCCTTAATCATGATGTTGATGTTAATAATTATCACTTTTGTTCCTTCAAGCTTTAACAAATGTTGTTTTCTCCACAGAATCGGCACAAGTGTATCCCATCTTTGGCTCAAGCTCCAAGAGGTGAGTCAGTTGCATCAACTGTTAAGATTTTGAGGCGTTAATAAACGGCACAAAACAGGATTTTGGCGTTCCCAGCATGTGAAGAGGGAAGAGGGCTTTAAGATTCTGGCATCAGTAGATGGCGGAAAGACGTGTTTGTTTTTTCTACTTCAGCATCATAAAATACAAGGAATCAGACTTTTAAAAACACAATCTTCCTTGTGGTCTGTTCCAGTGTGTCCTGGAATCAGGCAATGACCACTGGTATTATCTCTGACCAGGCAGTCATAGAGGCAAAAGAAATCGAACCCAAAATTTCAGTTTTTGCATTTTTTTTCTTGTCCTCTAGGACTGCAGCTCTACGGGCACCAGTGTCCTGCAGCACCCCCTCTGGTCCTTTAATGACACTGCAGACAACGCCATCAGTTAAAGAGAGACCTGTCCGCAGGAGGAAGGACAAACAGGATGACGACCAGCTCATCATTGTACGTTAAGAAAGGTTTTATTTTTGAGTGTGATGGGAAGAGCGTTATGTTTTAGAAGATGGACCAGAATACATTTCTAAAGACTGATGCAGATATTCTGGATTCAAACTGGTCCATGGAAACTAAAGATGATACAAGTTATGTTTTATTCTTCTTTAACGTGTGTCATCTTCCTTTTATTCGATTGGACATTTCTGTATTATTTTTCTGTGTGTGTTGAATGAATCGTTCCTCTGTATTTCCTCATCAGGACGCAGGCCAGAAGCAGTTTGGAGCGACAACCTGCAGCTCATGTGGGATGGTGTACAGTGCAGACAACCCAGAGGACAATTTCCAACACACCCAGTTCCACCAGCGCTTCCTGGACTCCATCAAATTTGTGGTAGGACTTTTCCTCCCTTCAAATCTCTCTGAGCTCTGGAAGCAACTAAATGTAGAAGTGCTCTGAAAATCAATTTATGAAACTGAGCTGTTCTGAATGAGTTAATGTTTGTTTGTCACTTTAACTTATCCTCTGATTTGACTGGACAGATAAACACGATGAGAAACGGTTCAGGAGTGTTGAGCAAGTTAAGGGAAGAAATAAAAATTGACGTTTGACATCCAAAGTTTTTGACCCAAAGTTAGACTATCCTGCTACACTCGTCAATGCACAAGAACACATATAATAAAGAGCACCAGTAATATTAGAATGAATACCTGTAATTATAAGTACTTAGGAAAATACATTTCAAGTTTCTGTAAAAATGTGATCAAATTAAAGTAACTGAAAATACATTAAGAGTACCTGGACACAAATAAGATAATAGAAAATAGAAGAGGTGTTTCAGGAGAGGTGAAGAAGCCAACAGGCTTATTATACAAGGGACATAACCAAGTACCTGGAAGAATACAGAACAAGTACCCCCCCCCCCCCCCCCCCCAAAAAAAAAAAAAACAAAGGTGCAAGAACCAGTTAAAAAATGTGGTACAAGTACTCTGAAAAACACAGCACACGTACCTGGAATAATACAGTTTAAAAAGCACCAAATATAAAGCCTGAGTATCAACAAACACTCATTTCAAGTTTTAGTTCCAAGATTTATAAATTTGGTGTGTTGAGAAAAATAAAGTTCAAGAGATTCTCTGGTACTGATCCTGATTCAACTGTTTTTGAGATATTAGTTAGTTGTGTTGTTTGCTGTCCCTTCCATCTGTTTCCTTTTGCTTAATAAAGAAGTTGTTTTTATTTGTGGTGGTATTTTCTAGCGATCTGTTACCATGGCTGCTGGCTGAGCTTTGTTTTTTACGGGGAGGTGAGTTTGCTCTGAGTAGTTGGCTCGTAACCACAGAGTCTTCTCTCTTCTTCTCTCTGTTGTGTTTCCAGGGCTGGAAGAAAGAGCGGGTGGTGGCCGAGTTCTGGGACGGAAAAATCCTCCTCGTAATGCCAGACGATCCCAAATACGCCGTCAAAAAGGTGCGGGGCTACACATGTAGCTGGTTTCCCACAGTGTTGTGTTTTGAGTCATTTTAATCATGGTTTGTTTTTCCTGCCGTCTTTCTCATGATGTGTTTTTTTGGTGCGGTTTCTTTCAGGCTGAGGAAGTGCGGCGAGTTGCAGATAGCGAGCTGGGTTTCCAGCAGATGACTCTGAGCAGACCCACACAGGCCAAGACCTACCTGTTCATCAACACAGAGCGCATGGTGGTGGGCTGTCTGGTCGCTGAGCCCATACGTCAGGTAGGACAGGAGCTGTGGGTGTATGGTGGTGGATACAGTTCACTTTTACAATCTGGGTATCAAACAATGAAGACCCCTCTTTGACCTCTGGCCCCTTAAAACAAGCCTCGTATAACCTCTCATGACCTTCTTTTGACGAGGTGAGAGGGGATGTGTTTCATTGTTTTAGGCTTTTAGAGGAACATGTATTTAGAAATTTACATTCAGAGAAATATCATGACCTTTATACAGATTCTGCCTCTAATTCAAGGATAGAAAACAAACATATCGGTAGGCCTTAAGGGACAGGAGACTGTGTTCAGAGTTCTTGAAGGAAGGGCAGATAGATTAAAAAAAGAACAGCATCATTCTGTGTGTTTGCATACCTATGATGTTCAGCTCAGGTGAAAGAAAGATAATTGACTGCTTGACATTTAATTTGCTTCATCAGTGACTTGATGCTGTTTTTGTTTTTGTGTCTTCAGGCTTACAGGGTCCTCGAGCAGCCAGATAATCACAAAGACATGACGAAGGACGACTTCATGGAGCGACACAGAGCCTGGTGCTGCTCCACCGTACCAGAACAAGCTCTGTGTGGGATCAGTCGGATCTGGGTCTTCAGCCTGGCAAGACGAAAGGCCATCGCCTCCCGCATGCTGGACATCGTCAGGTGAGATGTCAACTCAGTGTTATTTTACTTTTGGTAGTCAAATGAGAAAGTTTTCTCCGTCCAGCCTCTCTGAAGTTGATGTTTCAATCAGGACAGAACATGTTTTTAATGCTTTTATTTTTGGGCAGTTTGTCTTTATATGACAGGAAAGTGGATAAAGTAGGAAATCAGCAGAGAGAGAGAGAGTGGGTTATGATCTGGGAAAGGGGCTACAGGTTGGACTTGAACCCAGAGTGCCCACTTAGAGGACAATAGCCTCCATATATTGGGTTTTTACCTGACCACTAGTCCATCAGCGTCCCACTTTCTTTCCTTTTTGTGTAATATTTAACAACAGAAGATGTTAAACACCTGATGTTTAAAGGTCTGGTAATGTTCATAATGCAACACAAACAGCAAATCTTTACTTAGGAGGCCAGAAAAATGTAAAAGTTTAACATTTCTGTTTGAAAATGAACTCTATTTTCCGATCATTTCAGCTTTTAATTATAGTTATTTAAATGTTAAAATAGTTGAATAATCAAATTTTTGTCATTTTTCTTTTTTTTTGTCTTTTAGGAGCAGCTTCATGTACGGCAGTCATCTTACCAAGGAGGAGATCGCCTTCTCTGACCCGACACCTGACGGAAAACTGTTCGCCACCAAGTACTGCAACACGCCGACCTTCCTCGTTTACAACTTTGTAGCGTAAAGTTCGACGAGTGGTTAAAAGACGAACGACTGTTTTAACTCAGACGTCATGTTCACGGATCCTTCAGGCAAGCGTTAAATTGTCTTCCGTATGCAAAGCAGCAAATGTTCAGGTGTTTCACGCTGACATCGTCTGTGAATGTTTCCGTTATTGTATTCCGTGTTCAGGATTAGTTAGGTGTAGAGATGTTCAAGGTTCATGTCTCAGTATTTATACTCTGCACTGCGTAATTATCCAGATGTTTATATTCTGCCTGAATCTGCAGTGATGAAAATATTTCACCTTCTGTTGATTCCGCTTGAGTCCTCTTGTTGCGCTCATTTTTGTTCCTTTTTATTTAAATGCTCAGACTGTCTTTGTTGTTTTTCTGAACATTTGAAGAGGACCTTGTGTTTAGAGACACTGACCTGTTGAAAGGAGAATGCCTTTTATTGTTTATGGGCAGTCGACTCTGTAAATAAATGTGTTTTCTGGTCTGAATCATGTTTCCTGTGAATATTTCTACAGACTTTACTCTTAACCGTATGTGTTATCATATTAGAATAGAATTAGAATTTTAACATGGTAACGACTGTTTAGTCAAAGGTAAGATGAGGTCATTGATTCTTTCCTAACGTGTAGCATAAATACGGGTAATCGTAGGAAATGCAAGCAGTTATGTTAGTATGTACAGCTGCATGTCATCTCATAAATTCTTTTTTTATTTACCGGTGTATATAAAAGACCAACTTAAAAGATTAGTGGTATGACAAGGGTACTTACTTAAAGGCCAGGATCAGTTACTTGCTCGTCTCTGTGAGGTTGTTTATGATCAGAATTGTAATATTTCACAGAGCTCCGCCCCTGATTCACTGAAATATTTTAAGAATTGCATCCCTGTTCTCATGATAGTCAGCAATAAGGTCAAAAAGTATATTTCCTAAAAGGAAGGTGTACATGTAAACATTGAAGTAAAACAAAAATCTTCAAGGCTCTAAAAAATTGAATATCCTCAGTTCTTAGTAAAACATCTTAAGAAGCAAAAGATCCTTTTACACCGGTGCACCAAGAAGTCATCTTTTACTAGAACATTGCGAGATCAAATATGTTTTGCTGTACCTCAGGATCTGTTTGCGTCCCTGAAGAATGCTTCAGATTTTTGTTTAAAATGTCAATGTTGTTGGAGTTAAAGCTCAAGAACCCAATAACTTTGGGTTGGGGTTGATTTTGGCGCCCCCTGTAGTCCAAGTGGTAACTCTAATCTGTAAATCTTGTGCAATTTGTCTCAACAAAAATTCCCCCCGCAGCATTATTGAAACAGTTAAATGAAGTCAAAGTGTTTCTGTACACACAATCATCATGATTTTACTATTTGAAGATTCAGGATTGATGTGTTAATAATTAAATTGCCTGCTACACACTGAAGAAGAGCGTCTGCTCGAAACAATTTTGGAGTGCTGTCCTGATTATTTTTCTTGTTTGGAACTTTTTCCCGGATTCAGCACCCAGTTTGTTTTACATTGAAAGGGAGCTGAGGGTGTTCTTTTCTTTCATTAATTATTAACAACAGCTTAGCTTAAACAGCAGATTTCTGAACTACAATATAACCTACAACTATAGATAACACAGACACTGAAAAGATCTTCTGCAAAACATTAAAGAGGTGAATTAAAAAAAAAAAAAAAAAAAACACAAACAAGAGCTTGATCAAGAAATATGAATGTTTAGAGAAGTGCAGGAACACAAACATGAGAGAATTCAGAGGTAAAGACAGTAAAAACATGAACATACATGAAAAAACAAACATAAACATACAAATCATTACAAAGGATGGAGATAAACAATGTGACCCGTCATAATTGGGTTTTTGTTACTTATTCAGTTAACTGGTAATAACCTTCCTCTACATTGAGGCTGGATTTTAACATTTATATTTCCTGGAGCTGCTACTTTAATACCCCTCCCTGGAAAGATTGTAAATAAAAAACAGGTTTCAGGTTGTGTCTATTCACTACAGAAATGTCTTTTGAACCGTTATCAGAAAGCAGTCTGGGTCCTAAACTATAAAGTTTCTCTCTGACAGCTCTGAGATGAGCAGAGAGACGTGTCGATCAGTCGATAACAATCACCTCACTCGGTGTTTTATCCAGCGGGGCGTTGCTCTCTAGAGCCTGGACCACCTGTGCGGCAGAGGGTCTCTTCTTTGGGTCTTCCTCGGTGCAGAGATAAAAAAGCTCGACCATCCTCCGGTACGGGCGACCCAGAGCCTCCACATCCAGCGCCGGCCTCGTCCCCAACCTCTCGTAGTACTCGTCCTCATCGAAACTGTCCTCGATGGAGTCTTCAACGAGACAAGCACAAAATATTAACAGCAGCAAGTTGTGTAAGAAAGACGTGGAATAGGAAAGTTACCGAGACCTTAGTGTCAGCAGGAGTTGTGATTAAGAGTAGTTAATGGTCTAGGATTTTAAATACCATGAAAAGAGTTCACAAAGGTCAAGTTAAACATTAAGAGAAATGTCAGAAAATATAAATGACTTCACGTTTTGACATTTTTCTGATTTATCTCGGCCAGTATGTATGGTAAAGTGTGTGGCCCCCTGGTGGGCCTTAAAAGGTACTGCAGATGGTCTCAGGTTTTTCAGTCAATTTACTGTCATCACTTATTTTGTGATTTAAAAATAATCAAGTGTATGTGTTAGGATTATTAACGTTGACTGTATTGCAATAGGTCTTCATACAACATGTTAAATAATATATGTTGGGAAATACTTCATCCCAGCCTTACAAGGAAGCGTATCACATTTACATGAGAAAAATATCTTCTAAAAAATCTAAAATAACGAGAAAAATTGACTCGGAATTACGAGGAACAAGGTGTTTGCATTTCTGACAGATCAGAGTTTACATTTGAACTGCAAAGATCACGAGTATCTCCCCGTGTTTGAAACCCAAACCAAAATAAAACTGGGTTGAACTCAACAGTCTGGAAAGGTTTGTTACTTTAAGTGGTCAAAATGAGAGTTTGTGTTTGGATTTTGAGGTGCTGGTATCTTGTTTATTCAGAGAAAGCGGGCAGAATTTGATATTTTTAGAGAGAAATGTAACTCGTAATTCCAAGATGTTCTTGTTGTTCATTCAGAAAAACAGATCAGATTTGATTTTTCTCATGTGAATGAAGGCTACACATGTCCGTACAGCCAAGTGTCATCAGCCCCAGATTCATTTTAAGTAGAATTTTTCTTGAGTTGGGAGTGGCTGATCTAAGATATCAAATCATTCATCTGCTTTCAGAGCTACCTGTTTACTGTCCAGGCTACCTGAAGACTTCTAAGTAATGATCCCATTTTTAAAACTAGCCGGAGCACAGAAACAAAGTGCTGCAAATAAAGCAATATTTGAGAAGATGACACACAGAACATGATCAGTACGAGTAGATTAGAACGGCATTTTTGTACACAATGTGCAACTGTATTGTTCCCACCTTCATCCTCCTCCTCCTCCTCATCCTCGAGCATCTCCAGGTGAGGCATGGCCAGCGTCATCATCTCCCACAGAGTCAGACCGAAGGCGAAGATATCCGCCTTGTCGGTGATCTCTCCCTCCTCGTCCAGAGCTTCCTTTGGTTTCCACGGCTCCGTGCCGATGTACTCCGCCTTGGGATCGGATACTGGAAGACAGAGGGAAGGAATTATTTTTTAATAAAACCAAAAAAAAAACCCGTACACGATTATGTGATGCTTAAAAATGAAGGTCATGTTCTTCACAGCAAAGCAAAATCTAGAAGTTTGCAAGTTTGAAGCCGCCAGGTGAAATGTTTGCGAAAGAACCTGAAGATACAAAAAGACTTAAACGCTTTATACATTGATCTGATTATTATTTGTTCGCTCTTCTGCCCTAACAATCACCTAACAGTTTAATAAAATAGAAAAGCTTGAGTTCAAAAAAACAAAAACAACCCCCCTGTTTCATGAAGGACCGTGTACTACCGTGTCCAAAAAGTAACCGGACTGCTGGTGATTTGTGCTGTTCTCACGGTTATGAAAAGAGAAAAAGAAGCTCTGGGTCACATGTGAGGTAACTGTAGCCTGCAGTCTGAATGTATCCACCTGGTTCCCATGGGAACAGAAACACAGCTAATAAAATGTTGTTTCTCTCGACATGTTCTCTGCAAATGGTCGTGCCTTAAATCCTAATCGATCCCACATGAACACAGTCTCTCTGTTATTGTCGATAAATCCCATGTAAACCCATCGTATTAACACAGATTTTCTGAAGCCTGTTATTTAATAAATTATTCATGTGCTCCAGAAAAAACTTTTGAAATATCGACTTTTTTTTAAAGCTTTGCACTCATTCATGGAAGCCCTCAGATGACACTCATTTTATTTACCACATAAAACAAAAGAAATGGTCATCACTAACCCTGGTTAGTGTGAAGCGTCTTTGGGTTCCTTGAAATAAAATCTATTTTTACTATTAAACATATTTCTATGTTTAGTACAAAAGACCTCTTGAGATACCAGATGAGAAAGTCGTGATCCAGAGAAAACTAAAGTATGGATGAATGTCTGCTTCTTTTTTTTTTAAAATTTTGACTCATAATTTTATCAGCCAACTGGACTCAATCTGTTCTAAAGTTTGCCCTCTGATAGGTGCAAAGAAACGAGACAGCAGGACGATTCATTCCCACAGTTATGAACAGATGAGCGAGTCAAACTAAAATCCTGCACGCTGTAAATACTCTATGTTGACATCAGTGATGGAAATTAACTTTTTTACCTACCTGCCACTGTGACAGGTGGATTAAAAAAATCTACTAGTCACTTTTGATTTTTTTTTATCTGCCACATTTTAACCGGCAGCATAATGTAATGACGTATGATATCAAATCAAGACTTACAGTATTCAAGAAACAGGATATGAAGGGAAATGTTTCTACCATTATAGAAAATACTGACAGGCTGTTTGTTTCTCTCATAAACAGAATTTTTATTTTAGTTTATTATTTTGAGGCTGGTCTTCAAAGGCTAACTAAATGAGACGGAGAGGCTCGGGTTCTAATTTCCCACGTATCCATACACATGTACAATAACGTCATATTGAACTTAACCTGTTACATAATGATGTCTTGAAACTTTTTTAAATTGTTTACAATCTGAAAAACAATTGACGTGTGCATAGAAAGTGTGTGGCTGGTTTGTTTTAGTGTGTGTGCATCATAGTTCTTTATTGACTTTTTTTTTTTTTTTTCGCCCAGACGTTCCCGCCCAGACGTTCCCGCCCTTACCCTTTCATCACTAAGCACCGCTCCTGTCGCCTAGCAACCTTTACAGCTGCACGTAGCTGCCGTGTATAAAATGTAGATTATCAGGCAAAACTAAAAAACTGCAGGAGTATCATAACCTTTCCTTTTTGTCTGCAACAACAGGCTTTCTGAAATTAAACAACCATTTCCTGACTTCTCTGGTGGATAATGTTTTGAAGAAAAACTATTTGTTGTTTTTTAGATAAACCACGGTACAGTGACAGAGATCTGTTGGGTACTTTTAAATCCCTGTCCTCCACTGAGAGCTCACAGCTGTGTTTACACATTTCAAAAAAGCCTCTAGGTTTATGAATTTATCCAGTTATTACCTCTCATGTTCTCGTCCAGCTGCAGAGACACGCCCACATCGCAGATCTTGACGCTCTCAAAGTCGCCCTTGATGACGACATTGCAGGACTTCATGTCGCCGTGCAGCAGCTTCTTCTCACTGTGGAGATACTGTGGAGAAAAAAAACAAACACAAGAACATTCCTGAAAGTCACAGACTAACAAAGTCCTTCTGTGTTTACTTGTTCGGTTTAAACCCCGCTCGTTCTGTCAAATTAAATTAAAAGATGGCCAGCGTTAAAGGGAGGCGAAAGGGATTCAGGGAAATTCAACCACGATCTTGTGACTCTGCTTTCTCCCATGGATGTTTTTTATTAAAATCAGATTGAGAACATGAATCACTCACTTACTCTTATTGAGATGGAAGACAAGAAACAAACAAAGACATGAATAAAGACATGAAAATAAAAACAAAAAAAAAAGGGATTTCCCTTTTTTTGTTTTTAGTTTTAAAAACAATGTGTGAGTGGCTGTAAGAAAAGGTCATCATTATCAGGGAAATAATGGGGAATGATTCACATTCATCACTGATTTTTTTTTTTGAATTAAAGGTAGAATATGTAGAATTTTTATATCTAATTTAATTCAAAAAGACTAAACCTGTTATATATTTTTTGTTGTTGTTGAGTACTGAAATTACCTCAAACATTCACAACAGTTATCAAAGAGAAATAAGTAATTTCACAACATGTTTTATAGTTGCCGTGGAAACACTGGATGTTACATCAATGGACGCTGCATAAGCTAGCGGGAGCTGCTACTGGAAGCTGCCGTACTGTTGCTGTATGAGCTGCAGTGACGAAAACGTCATGTCGATCATACTCGGATACATCGTAGGTAAACATATTCTCTTCCTCAGGTCGGTTTTTGCCCGTTCGTCTTGACTACGTTCAACTCTGAGTTCATTTTCAACAGGGGTTGGAGGTGGAGTAGCAGAGAGAATCACTCCCATGATTCCCCGTTGGCCTTGATGTCATCTTTTTATGTAATTGTTCTGATTGAGCGCCCCCTGGTGGCAGATTCTACATACTGCGCGTTCAAGTTTATGACTTAAAAATTACAAAATATGTGAATTCCTCAACAACCATTTACACTTCTCTCACTTTAGAATCCATATAAATCAAACTATTTTCTATCTCAGCTGAAACTGTGTGCACTCCTAGTTTGATGTCTGTTTGAGGAGCTGACATTCTTCTTCATTAAATATCAGTTTATTTTAGGGGATTTGGCTTTACCATGAATTCTGGGCGCATGCAAATCATTTATACATAAAGAGACTTGATTTACCTGAAGGCCTCGAGCAACGTGCAGCGCTACTTTTTCTATGTTGGCAGCAGGGAAGGCTTTGAGTCCTTCCTCTCTCCTCTTCTCTATCAGGTCATTGAGGGACTGCTCTCCTCCGTACTCCATGGCCAGACACTTTGAACCGTCTTTGGCCGTGGTGAAGGCCCGAAAACCTTCAAGTTTGCAAGAAGGTCACAGAGTAAACACATGAGAAGATAACAACAGGAGACTCATAGAGGGGATTGTTCTGTGTGAGGCTGCTGCCACGTCTTACCAACAATATTGGGGTGATTGATTCCCTTCAGGACCTTCGCCTCTTCATTCAGGCGCTTCTGGTAAACAGCCAGCTGTTTGGTCGCACACTTATTATTGATCTTCTTCACAGCCCAGGGAGACGCATTCAACTTCCCCATCCTAGTTAAAGAACAACCCTATTTTAATTCATGTTGTTTTTTAAATATGAGACTTAATGCACTTATATGGGCAGGTTATCAATAATACATAATGACTTAATGCAAAGGATGTATGCTCAACACAGTAGAAACTTTTCTTTTTTAATTAAATAAAACATTTTAGAAGCTGCCCAACTTCCCTTCTCTATCTTTAAGTGAACAGCCTACGATCAAGCTCCAGAAACCCCTTCATGATGCTTTGATGACACTGTAGAGGGGTTTTTTTCCCTTTGGACAATGCTACAGTACTCTGACAGGAGTACAGATGTGTTGAATGAGACGAATCACGAGGACAGATATTCCTTGTGAGGCCATTAACTTCAGTATCAGGGAACACTACACACCTGTTCATGAGGTAAACGTTGACCCCAGTCCCACAGCCCAGCTTCTTCATGAAAGGTGAAGCCGGGATGGTGATGGGGGTCCCTCCGCTGCTTACAGAGCTCCTCACTCGGGCACTCTTAGGGGTCTTGAATGAGCCCTCATTGGAACATGTGGGAGGGGAGGCCATTCTGTACAGAGATAGCAGCACATTGTGAGAAAGTTAGTAAGTTATATAACATTTAACACTATGGATGAACCTGGAGGTAACACAGATCAATTGGCAGGCGTGTGCTTTTTCCCCCCTCTAAATAATAAAGGTTTGTAGAAGGTATTTTCTAAGAAATTGCTCGATATCTTCCTCTGAACCATTCACGATACAGAGATTAAAAAAAAAAAAAAACAACTAAAAAGAAACACTTGTGAATATTAAACCAAAAATAAATATTTTCACAAAATAAAAACCAAATTAACAAACCAGCATTGAGAACGTTTTAAAACTAACTGAGAATTGAAAATAAAACGTCAAACTGAAATAAAAAGGAATGGGAGGGGGGGAAAAACCCCCGCAAACTATTATAACCTTAGTTGTGACGCGAGCCGAAATGAAACATAACACCCACGACGTGTTTCTGAATGTGTAATGTTACGTTTGTTTTCGTCACGCTACATTCTGAACTCGGTTCCAATAATGGCGTCTGAAGCAACAACAAAGCTTTGTTAGATGAACATTTGATGGCAATAAAAATGTACAACAGCATCAAAGTTAAAAGATGTTGTTTGCATTTAATTAAACCAAAAAATAATTGAAGATTTGATAAAACGTCAACTGCAAAGTTAACTTTGACAGGTTGCTCTCGCTAACATCGCGACAGTTTGATTAATGATTTCTTCTCTGCATTGTTATTAAGAAAATTGATTATTTAGTCACCTTACCTGCAAAATTTCTCGACAACAAAACTGTTTCACTGCCGTTCAACCGCGCCGAATATTCAAACTGTTTCCTCGTTGACTGTACGGAAGCCACCGAGGGACAAACTGAACGCACGTCGTTTGCGGTTGGAAATCACAAAACTTTCATGATCTATTCTGCAGTTGCATTAGTGTAAACTACACATACTATGATCCATGGCAATTTTCAGGAACTTTAATGGTATACTGTGATTAAAGAGAGGGCTCAGCGTAACCTGAAAACAAATTCAAGATACATTTAAACTTGTTTACAGTTCATACACAGCGTTTCACCAGTAGAGGGCAGTCGACTTACAATGTAATGCTTTATTATGGAAGATGGATGCAGGTTGGTTAAGGCAATAACTGCAAAACTTTTATAAAAACATTTAAGATAGATAGATAGATAGATAGATAGATTGATAGATAGATAGATAGATAAATAGATAGACAGATAGATGATAGATAGATAGATGATAGATGATAGATAGATGGATAGATAGATTGATAGATAGATAGATAGATAGATAGATTGATAGATGATAGATAGATAAATAGATAGACAGATAGATGATAGATAGATGGATAGATAGATAGATAGATAGATAGATAGATAGATAGATAGATAAATAGATAGACAGATAGATGATAGATAGATAGATGATAGATGATAGATAGATGGATAGATAGATTGATAGATAGATAGATAGATAGATAGATTGATAGATGATAGATAGATAAATAGATAGACAGATAGATGATAGATAGATGGATAGATAGATTGATAGATAGATAGATAGATAGATAGATTGATAGATGATAGATAGATTGATAGATGATAGATAGATTGATAGATGATAGATAGATGATAGATAGATTCCTCCATGCATGTTTAATTGCCTTCTTTGAAAGGGAGGAACAGTGTGCAGGCCTCCCTTTGTCTCCAACGACTGGTAAATCTGACCTGCTGCAACCCTCAATTCTCCTCATAATAAAGTGTTATATGCATGAGTGCATGTGGGCGATAAGAGTCGGAGGACAAGAGTTTAGCTCTCTCTTTAATGTCGGGACTTCTGAAAGAACTCCCTCACTCAGATGGTGAAGCTGACCTTGACCCCATTTTTTTTTGTCTCCTCTCCTTCACATTCTGCAGATGTTCTCAGCCTGGTCTCCTCATTGTGTGGAGGGATAACAGTGTCATTACGAGGAAGAGGAGCAAGGAATGTGGTTTGATGACAAATGGATGTAGAGAGGAAGACTGGGACTATTTCTTTCTCTCTCTCTCTCTCTCTCTGTCTCTCTCTGTGTTTCTCCTCGTTCCTCTTTCCCCTGCAGGGAAATGAGCTCATGTTTGCGGGCTCTGCTGCCACATGTTGTGGTGCGTTTCATAGAACAAGGACGGGTTACTTTCTGGTCAGACCACAGAAAAACAGCCTGAAGGACAGCGAGGAGGATGCCCACTGTCATGAACATGTGGAGTACGTCAATTTTGTATTATGTGAATACATAATTAAGAGGAATTTACTGCCATTCATGTAACGTGAAGAAAAAACGGCGAGCTGTTTCGTAATCGTAAAAACATTTACAACCGTTTTTGGAGGCTTCATGGTGTTTATGTGCACAAAAAGAAGTGCCTCTTCAGCAAACACATTTACAATGAATGAAAACAGTAGGGTTTTCTCTTAGCAGTCAGTAACTATATTTGTAATGCACCATAGGTCCTTTTAGTTGCTGTTGGAGCCCTCGATCATATTACAAATTGGCCCACTTCAGCTTAAAAGTTTATTCTAGACTTGGGAAACAGCAAGTGACTCAAAAACCCAAACTCATGTGAAGCTTAGAAACCATACATGTACAGCGAGAAGGAGAAAAACAAAATGAAATAAGTTTCCAGTTTTAGGCCTCAGGCAAAAACAAACGTAGTTAAAATGTGCTGCCTTTACCCGTCTAAATTTCATTCAGACACAACCAGATGTTCTGCTTACACATGGGACAAAAGATATCATATATTATAGACTCTTTCAGTGACACCATTCATATGTTAAAAATATTAAAGTAATAGGAATCTACCAAATGGCAAAATAACATGTTTATGCTCAAATATAACAACCATTTGTTTAACATCATGTCCAAAATGGTAAATGTTGTCTTTGGTTTGCATGAATGCTTCTTTGTTTACATTTGGGTTATTGTTTTAATTCATTTATTCCCATGTGGAGGCAGCTCAATGTGCGCAGCAGTTGGAGTCCAAGACGCAGCATTGGTCATTCAATCTGACACTTTCTTCCTCTTTATGTTTGAAAATCGCTGAAAACTAAAAAAATACTTCCATTGTTGGATCCCGTCAGAGAAACCAAAAAGCCTCCAAAGTTTAACCAGCATTCATAAATTCCAAAGGATGCCATGAAGAGAGGAGAGGGATGACAGCTGCCTTCATATGGAGCTGATACTTAAGGGACGTGACATCATCTATTGTCTTTCTCCTACATGTTTGTTGTGGTCAATGCAAAAAAAAACTGGGCCAAGTTTTGGCAAATGTTTCATTCACTTATTCAGTGGATGTGTCTCCCCGGGGCCTCGTCGAAAATGTCTGCTTGTATTGTGGGTTTAGAGTCACATCCTGATCCTTATTTTCTCTGCTGGTGTTGAAAAGTAGTTCAGCATTTGGAAGCTCATGAACCGAATATTTACCTCAGGAGACGGAGACCAAAGACAGAGATAAACGACGAAACATTATCTGTATGAATGGATTTAATGTCGTGTTCGGTCAGGACTTAGCAGCTGCTTGTGCTTAGCCCAAGTGGCTAAAAGTGTAGTAAACAGGAATTACAGTTAATTTGTGCAGCTGTGGCTCAGTGGAAAAGTCGGTCGTCTCTCAACCGGAAGGTCGGTGGTTCGATCTCCAGCTCCTGCAGCCACATGTAAAATGTGTTCTTCAGCAAGACACCCCAAGTTGCTCCCTCTGCATGTGATTAATTACTTCTGATGGACACTTTACATAGCAGCCTCTGCAGTGTGAATGTGCAGGTGTGACCTAACACTCTAACTTTGCTGAGTGTTGCGCTCATGATGGCTTCTCGATTATCTTCTCGAGATAACATTTGTTATGAATTGGCGCTGCACAATAAAAAAGTAAAAGTGATTGATTGATTGATTGACATTTTACTGTACCAAATAAAAGGGCCATAAGAAGTTCCTTCTGGAGGATAAGTAAAACCACGCCGACCCGGGGTCAAACCAGCTTCACAGACTTTGTTCTGACTGTCGGCCATGTGTGAGTGAGGTCAATCATTTTACATCCGCCTCACATGTGGAAACATTCATACATGTAATTATGTGCAGAGCTGACAGTCAAGGTGCATATACTGTGTACACATTCACATGCTGCAGTGCTTTTGATAATATACACACACACACACACACACACACACACACACACACACACACACACACACACACACACACACACACACACACACACACACACACACACACACACACACACACACGTCCAAGCCAACTTCCTCCCTCCCTCTTCACCTGATGACTTAAGAGTCTCACGTCTATGTTATCAGGAAAAAGAAAAACGAAGCTCACCTGTGAAAACACAAATCTACACTTTTATTATTTCAGCAGCGCATATGCAGCATTCAGTGGTACAAATCAACAGAACAGAAAGTACAAGGTGTGTTTTCTTGAAGGAGATGTGAAGCAGCGCATCAAGTCTTTTCTTGACGTAATTGTGTTTGATTTACGATCTTAACTCCAAAGCTCTTATATGTGTAGCACAATGTAATAAAAAACAGACGCATGCTCACACAAATGTCAACATACAGTATATAGCAGAAAGGCATTTTTTGCAACCAGGAATACATGGAAAAACAACACCATTAAATCAGTACTGGAAGAAAGGGACACATTTGAGTGGTTAAGTGCACTTGGTTTGACTTGCTTTGCTATGCAACATGTTGTCACTTTCAAAAGCCCCTTTATATGGTTCAGTATTTGAGTTATTTGACCCCACGAGGCCTCAACCCTGATCTGAGGAAATCACATCACAAAAGCTTTCTCCCTTTGATATCTGGTAGGTTGAAGGAACATCAGTCAAAACGGACACGGCTATGAACAGACAATCAACTGGAGGAGACTTATAATGAATATTTCTGTTGATTTAATTTCATTGTTAGATCCTGAGTTACCCCTATACAGGAGGTAGACGTGCCAGCTCTCCTTCAATGTTCAGTTTACTCATTAAATGTGTGGCTCAATGCTCTGTGTGTTATTGAATCATTACTCACATTACGAGTATTTCCACTCATAATCACATGTGCAGGCTATAAAGCTACTTTCTTAGCCTGCAGGGCATCATCCTATATGGGGATCTGACTTTAAACAAGTGGTAAAGCGATCTCAACCTGTCTTGACACACTGTTGTTTTTCGCAAGTCCTCAAAATTATACTTTTTTTTTCAAACAAGTGCATATTGAAAAGAGAAAAGAACAATATTCATAGGTCAGAGGAAAGAAAAGAAGCAACTCAAGAGCTCACAGCGATAACCTCCAGAAACTGAAAGTGCTGCCAAAGAGAACGGACCAGAGACTGTTCTTATTGTTGCTTTAAGTTAAAAAGATGGGAAACAACGCGTTAAGTTCTCACCTCAGTAGCAGACAAGTAAAAAAGAAGAAGCTGATAACGCTACCTGATACCTCATAGCTGTGATGGCTGATGATTGTTTGATTGAATATGAAAGGCACGTTTGTGTATATTCTGTCAAATACAACATTATTTTTCTGAGAAAGCTTTTCCATGCATCCATCTGTTTACTCTCGTCTGTTCTCCTTCGTTGTTGCTTCATCTGTCGACTGCTGTGACTGATAATAACCCTTTTTTGAAATTCTTTTTATCAGTTTCATGCTTTTGTTCATTTTCAATTCAGAACTGTAATGCACATGTCTGTTGATCTGCAGGTTGGTTAAAAGGCATCCAGATGTTGAGGTTAAAAATGCAAATTAAATATTTACTTTTAAGATCTGTTGTCTTGGAAAAGAATAAACAATTTTGAAGGATTCAAGAAAACTTAAAAAAATAGGGACTGAGCCCATCAGGAGAATGTCAGATCCCTCTCTCTGAAACTGATGATGTCTCCCCCTGCTGGCCACAGAATGCACTACTTATTTTTGCAGACTGGTGATTATCCAACCAGGCTTCACGAAACAAAAGACCCTTTTCTCATTGCTCTTGAATTTTTGAAAACACATCAGTCTATACGGTCTGGTTTCTCACTTAATTTTCACTTTTCCCTTCTTGAATTTGTCTTCTGTGGTTACGTTGTGGTTTCAAACACAAACCCTCGACAAACATTGAGGCACTTGAACACGAGGTAGGGAAGGTAATTTGCCTTATAAAGTCAAATTCATAACCGCCGACATGTAAACGGACATTATGCGTGCAGATACGTTTCATGTGAAGAAAGTGGGCCAGACTGTTTAAAGGAGGACGGATCTGCACAGACAGATTTCACTGCAGAACATTAGAAGAGTGGGAATTCAACTACAGCTCCTTAGGGGGTGATCGTACGTTTTTTGAAATAGTTTGGCTGTTTTAAAGGAGCAGTAAAGATGTTTTCCCTGTTCAAATATAAAACATGACTGGGTAAAGAGGCAGGTTCCTGCGTACATCTTATTCCAACCTTCAGCTCAGTGTCTGCTGGCTCGGAAGAAGAAACGAACACTTGGGAGGTATCAGCTTTTTTTTAAATGTATTTGAGGGCAGCAGTAAAAACCAAACCCCGCTGAGAAAGGTATAAAACTAGTCTGTTATGGTTGGATTCATTTGTGTTTTATGTATGCATACACTTCCTCATTGACACTAGAACAATCCAGCGCTTGGCAGAAAACCCTGACAGACGGTCCGCTGTAAACCGTACAGGGCGGGGCAGGGCAGACGTCCATCTGTTTATACTCATCTGTTCTCCTTCATGATTGCTTCATCTCTAAACTGCTAATGACACTTAATATTTAGTTGCATGTTTTTCCTTTTTATAACTGAAAACTGTTAGGCACATGTTTGTTAGTCAGCGGGTTAAAACGGCCTCCAGATGTTGCAGTAAAAAAAATGCGGTAAAAAGCTGAATTAGTCGATTACAAATTTGTGGGATAACTTCTTAATAAGCTTAAAAACAGCTCAGCATACATAAAGAATATTTAAAACTCTTATTAAGCTGTTGTAGCAAATACTGTCCTCCTGATCTCAACTCTCCTTTTCGCTCCGTTTTGTTCTCCACCAACTACCCAGAAAAAATGCTTATTTTTTAAGCTTTTATATTGTCTTAATCTGCTTTTCAGAAACTTTCCTAAGGTTCATTTTTTTGATTATTTGTATGCCTTTAGAGGACAGGAGTGTGGATAGAGTCGTAGTGTCGATAGTGTCTCAAGATAACACTTGTTATGAGTTGACGCTATACAAATAAAAATTGATTGATTGATTAATTGATGACAAACATTTCTGATATTTCTCAAGCAGACAGATTTATTTAATGAAAAGTTTTGCAGTTTGGACCTCAGGCGGTGCAAAACATCCGACAGAACCCAAAAAATGTATTTAAAAAAGGGCATCATGTACTTTTTTGACAGATTTTTTTTTTGCAAGGCACACATTCACGACCCACTTTTGGGTCCCGACCCACCAGTTGAGAACCACTGCTGTAAATGACTGAGGATGAGAGACTAATCCGAGGCACTTCCAAGTGTTACAGTCTCTGTGCAGGACCAACGAGTTAACCTCTGAGCTAAACATGCTCCACTTCATCAACTTTGTGTTCGTCCTGCTGGTGCTGAGCTTCTCGATTATTATTCTACATAATCTCTACCTTCCTACAGCTTCCTGTTGTAGCCACAGGTAAGGTTGATGAAAGCGTCATTTGTAAGCTGAAAGAGCGAGATACATCTACAAACCTGTAAGCATAACTATCTGTGTATAAAATGTAAAAATGATTCAAACACTACATAAAGTAATTAAAATACATCCAGTGTGAGTTTATAACTACTGGTACTGTAGGACACTGGAGCAATGTAATAGCATTTTAAGCGTTTCTTTGCATGACCATGCAGACACTGTTGCCCCGTTCCCCTTTGATTTGACACTTTAAGGCTGCTCGACAGCTGGCGGCATAATGTGAGACAGAAGAAGAAACGCGGCCAGCTGGTAAACGTGGACGTGCAGTAAACGACGTATGATTTAAAACAAAACTAATGTGTTATGTGGAAGGATAATGCACCCGACATGTTTGTCCCAACACCAAGGACACACACGACGTGTTTATGGTTAGTAACACGGAATGTAAAAAAGAGCTTCTGTTGGTTTACATGAAACCCCACAGAGCGTGTTTTAAAGTGAAAAAGTGACAGCTGAATATGTTATATGAAGAAACTTTACCCTACATGTTCTCTAGTTGAACTCTGTTTGACCTGAAAATCATCAAATGTTTGCTGACTATGTAGAGCGCTGTATGATATAAAATGAAGCAGCACGGTGTATATTAAGCATCTACATAATACCGTGAGGAAAGACACTTTCTATTGACGGAAACTTGTCAAGTTTCTTTATGTGCCATTTCAGCTTCTCAGCCTCTTGTGAGTCGACAGCTGATGAAGGAAGTCTCTGGAATGATAAAGTGGCTTTTCTTACGCTAAAGAGTTCAAAACAGCGAACCCTGGATGAGCCTCTGAGAGCTCGTCGTGGAGCGCGAGCCTCTAGACGACCCTTGATCTTCATTCTTCGGTCTTAAGACGCTGTCCCGATGCAAACTCCTGTCATCGATCATCCCCACCAAAACAGCTCGTATGGAAAAGAAGCGCAAAGTTTTGAAAATATGTGCATTTCCTTCGCTCTCCTGATTCAGTCTTGAAGCAAAAAATGATCACATGTTCGGTCAGGACATAAAAAAAAAAAGCTGCAGTGACAAAAAAGCTGCAGATATCCGTCATACACATCATGGAGGGCTTCTCCAGGAAGGAAGGCACTTTCTTTCAGAGGAAAAACAAAACACATTCTGCTTTAAGGAACCCCTCGCCAATGGTAAGTTGTTGTGCAAGTTGTAGCTTCTTAAGAGTTTATATAAAGGCACAGTTAAAGGAGACACTCCACGGCTGCATCAGAGTCAGGTGTATGAGAAGTTCAGACGGTGCAGGTCACACCAGCGTCCTCCACGTGGCCGCAGTTTGTTTTGCCCCAGCCAGGAAACTTACACTGGTGGATGGTGTCTTCGGTCCCTGTGCATGCCACGTCGTCCATCCAGATCAGACCAGTACCTGCAGAGAATAGGGGAAAAACATACTTAAATTTAATGACAGATTGAGTTGAAAGGAAGAAGAAGAAAGACAGATTTTAAGTATTACCAAAACTTTCAAATTCAAGCTTTTACATACAGAACTCTGGGTCTGATTCACCAAAGGATTGCACAGCTTTTGCACCAGCTAAACCAGTTCAAATGAGTCCAAAAGACACCATCTAATTCACATAAACTCAACTCAAACTTCAATGTACCACTAATTGAGCTGCAGAGCAAACATATCCCCCTTTATATGTTAATCGGCCTAATTGCAAAAAGCTTCTTATTCACAAACACAGGCACTTATAAACACAGTTAGAGTGGAATGATGACTTTCTGTTGGGAGTAGGCGGTAACTGCGCTGCAGTATTTTTAAGAGATGTCATGCGCAAACTTTACAATGATCAGGAAGCGAGTGCTATTTTTTTCTGAGTCATGCTTCATTCAGAGAGCAAGATTTCTTATATCACTTTTTTCAAGTCGGGCAATAAACTTGAAGTAGCTCCCCCTCCCCTCCCAGCTCATCATCTTTAAGTTGACTAAAGTGTGCTGCTCCGTCTGCATGAGAGTGAATCTCTGCTCAAAGTAAAGGAACAGATGTCTGTGTAGGTTCTCAGTCATCCAGGTCAGGGTACATTTTGAAGCATGATCCAAAGGCAACTGGACTTGGTTGAAGATCAGGAGGTGAAAACGTCTTCAAAGATCTTCAACCAAGTCCAGTTACCTTTGGATCAAGCTTCAAATTCAAAGGTGCAGTACAGCTTCTCTGCAAATTCTAGATGCAAAACTAGAGCAAACGACACAGAGCAGGACGACCTGTTGGCCGTGTAAAAAAAAAAGCTTGTAAAACACTCGTCGGTTCACTCTGCTGCTGCTGCTGGGGCAAATGAATAACTCAGGGCACACAGTTGAGTGTGCATCAACATTTTCATGTTCTGAGAGACTTCATTAAGAGAATCAACCTGAAACAACAACCGAGAGCGGGACAAAAACAGGAGTTTGAAAAGTGATCCCCTGAGATAATTGAGGAAATTCCTTTTTCCCAGTTCACTCGGAGAAAAAGCCCCCCAAAATATGTGGTTTAAAAAGTGAAAAAAAGACATCTTTAAGTTCTCTTCATCAGTGTGCATGATGATCAATGGTGCAGACAATTTGTTTTGAAGGGGCATCACATCTGGACATCGACATCAGCAGTCGTTTCCTTTTACGGCTCACTCATGCGTCACGTTTCCCTCGTGTTCAGTCAAAAATAATGCAAACTGCAGCCAGGGAGAGGGAACAGGTTCACTGAAGCTGCTCGTAGTGTAACACAGGATTGTTCAGAAGTCATGCACACACACACACACACACACACACTCAGTAAACACACCCTGAACTCGTTGAATAAATCACACATTTAATGTCCTCCTTTTTTCCAAACATAGAAAGCCGTCTTTTCCCGCATTGTTAACAAAGTAACACATCGTTAAGTTTTGTTTGAGTAATACAGAAGGTCATGTTGAGGACTCATGAGATGTGTTGTTCTTCTCTCCCGACACGTCCTCGTACTTAAAGACGGAACAGGTCGACTCCCAAAGCAAAACATCTGATTATTGGAGAATAAGGACGGCTGTACCGGACTCAAATGGAACACTTGCAGTGTTTTTAAACACTTGCAGGCTGTTTTAGCACCAATAAGACAAATTCCTTGTATGTGTAAATGTACTTGACAATAAAGAACCATTCTGATTTTGATTCAAGTCTTCTGACTACTCAAAGTGCTTTTACACCGCAGGTCACACCTACACATTCACACGCTGATGGTACAGACTGCTGTGTAAAGTGACCATCAGAATTAATTAATCCCATTCATACATACACATTCAATCACTGCCAACAAAGCAGCGGGAGAAACTTGGGGTTAAGAGTCTTGTCCGAGTACACATCAGACATGTGGCTGCAGGAGCTGGGAATCGAACCCCTGACCTGACCGGTTGAGAGACGACCGACTCTACCAACTGAGCCACAACCGCCCCAATCGTTCTCTTGTCATAGAGAATCTTTGGTTAAGTAAATTATATTTAAGTACGTTATCTTAGCTGAAATAAGACAATGCTGACTTTTGGTCTCCTGCATGAAAGTCTTTTGTTAAACCATCCAACCACCGACTTCCTCTCATACAATGTTCGTAGCCTGACCTCCTCCTTTTCTCCCGTCAGCCACTGGAGGTCAACACCAACCCCTGTTAGCGATATACGTGTTGCAATAGGCTACTCGCTCTGACAACGGACACTTTGTTTTATTCTAGTTGGCATTTTCTCCCTGGGTGATGTTTTCTCAGGCGGACAAATTATTCCTGAGTTCTTGTTCTGTTTTTCACAACACTTTAAACAACTGAAACGAGATTAAGGGCTTCAGTATAATGGTTAACGGTACACCCTTTTCAAACATAAATCAAATGATCTGTCCAAACAAACACCCCAGGAAAAACACCCACTGCTCCAGCTGGTAAGCACAGCTTTTGGCAGTATTGTTTTTCGCTATGAACCAGAAGTTCCTGTTTCTATAAAACGGCAACCACTCAAGCGTTTGATAAAGTCCCGGTTTTGCAACATCTGTGGTCGTCCAGGAGAGGACCCTCAGCTGTGAGGGAATAACAGTGAGATCCTTTAACATTTGGTAACAACATTTGGTACGACCACTTCTCATCTGACTCACGATGATATGGTAATTAAACCTATTGATATGTTGTTCTCTCATAATTACTTGTACCATATGTTCTTAGGGAAATCTGTCTTGGACTCAAAGTGCTGCCAAACAATCAGCCATCAACATGAATCAAAACAATAGAAAACCACATCCACATGTAAACAGAAAGGCACACAAGCTCTGCAAAAACACAGCGTGAGCGATAAGAGAACAAAGGTAAGAGAATATTAAAACAAAGAGGAACACCGTGACGCTATTGCACAACCCACGCCGCCTCACAAACATTATTCAGAAGTTTGATCGACGTGGGAACAAAAATGTGTTTATATAGTGGTTCAGTTTACATCGGGGGGACTCTGTATCATCTCCCATTAAGGTTGTAGTGAATTATATGGAGCATATGGGTATGGGTACACTTTTTTTTTTGCAATTAGTGTTATCTATTTTTTTACATTTGTATATTGTGTTGTTTTGTATTCGTTTCTGTTTGACATCGTGCCCTTAATCTTATTTCAATTGTTAAAAAGTGAAGAACAACAACTCAGGAATGATTTGTCGGCCTGAGAAAATAGTCAAGTGTCCACATATTTCCTCAACGCTGTTTACCTTCTCCATCAGCTGTGTGTTTCATTAAAACACTACTCCAGTTTTAATTTGTTTCCACCAGGTGGATCGCTTGAGGTGGAAGCTTATGTGGTGTGGGAATCAAATCTTCAATGGATCTTTTTATTGATAATAATACGTCGGACTGAACTGTATATGCAACAACAAGGGTCACTTATAACTGCTGCCCCTGAAAACCACATCTGTAGTCTGTGTAATCTCTGCTGCCCTGCTGTCAATCACTCAACAAGAATGCAAACACACTGTGGAGCTTACATCGGATAAAGAATGGAAACAGCATGCAGTGTATATAATATAACAAACATTATAAAATGGAAGAAAAACAGAAAATCAAAATCCAATTTAAGAGAAAACAGAGAAGCCCAATCAGAAGCACTTGTTCTGCTTCGGGCCATACTGAAATCATTTGAGTCCAAACTCTTAAATCTTCTTATTTTTGGAAACTGGCACAAAGTTCAAGGCGCCTGTCAAGATCGGGAAATATCCACCCATTAGGACCATCTGAGAGATGATTGCTGTTGAGATTTCTTGGGACAGTGTCTTCATTAAGAGTAAAGAGTTTGTTTCTAATTTGTATCGTCTGGATAAACAAAACACAGAGCCAGAGTTTTAAAGCTCGTTGCTAAACCTGATGGCAAAGGAGACCAACGCTGAGTAAGTGTCACTGCTTTCTTCTGCCTTGTATCAAGAAATGATTCAGCACAACTGTGTGGAAATAATTGTGTTTTGTGTTTTTCCAGAACAACATGATGTCACAGTGAAGCTGACCTTCACATTTCTGGACATAAAAAGCCATTAATTTACCATTTTAGGATTTTTTAGACATTTCTGTTAAATTGTGTAAAATATAAAGTATGAAATCTTCAGGTAATCTGACTGTCAGACTGTCTGACTGATATTTGACCTCCAAACTATGATCAGTTCAATCTGAAATCCATGTGTGACTTTTTTTGACGTTTGTTTTTATCTAGCTGAAAGCATCAGAGATAGTTCAGATGCACGACTTTTTGTGTTTTTTTGACTATTTCGAGTAAGTTTATGAGGTACGGGAAAGGCTTTCAAGGGGTGATGTCGTGATTACAATAAAAGTTCAGTTTGTCTCTTCTCGTGAACAGGGTGAACACGACCCAATTGAAGGCACCATATGACTTCCAACCACTCATTACCAGATTTTTGTTTCAGTCACTGCGGAGCACCACTCGCCCCATCGTTCTCACCTTCCCACTTCATACCCACCACCTTGCCTCTGCTCCCTCACCTTGCCTGCTCTGCAATACCTCCTGATCCCCCCTGGACATCAACCTCCTGAACCTCAGTACCGATCCTAAAAAACCTCAGCGTGCGTGCCCTGCATCTGAGCACAGCGATCGGAAGAAAATGGTATTGTTTGTCCTTAGATGACTTTGAAGTAATTTCCAGTCACAGGGCTTCTCTGGTTTAAATACTTCAAGCACAAGTTGCCAAAGCATGAAAGCACAAATTCGTTCAAATATTTGTACAGTGCTCAGTAACAGTTATATGATACCCTAACACAACATTAACATTACGCTGTCTGCCATAAATTATGATATACCATTTCATAACAATAAATCCCTCCATTTGCATCAGGCCTTTTTATTATTATTGTTATTATTATTTTAAATGTCAGACTGTAAGCACTAAAGGTCTAAAATGAGGAGGGAAAAGTCATTAGAGCAGTACCATAACAAACTCTAAATTTAAACTTGGAAAAGCCTTCAAGAGAATCAAAAAAAAAAAAAAAATTGGCTTCAACCTCCACAAGTCAATACATTTACTGCCCAAATAGACCTGCCATGTATATCTGTTGGAGGAACATTAATAACCCCACGCAGACAAAGACGGACATATCTGCTGCCAGAAACTCCTTACACATGAACTGTGCTGTGTCCTTACAGGCTTTGCTAAGAGGAAAGGAGAGAGTTGCTCGTTTTACAAAAAAAAGTCTAGACACTGAGCTGTATCAAAAAAAAAAAACACACTCAATTACTAGATAATCAGGGTGTAACACTAACTAGTTTCTATGTATTAGTGTGGACTTTATACCAGATTATAACTGACACATAGTTGGTGCAACAGGTCAAAGGGGGTTTTCTCTCCCCACATTTCTTGTCACTCTACATCTGTCCTGTCAAGTAAGAGCCACAAATAATAAGGAAGTGAAGTCCTGCTTAGTCAAAACATCACATAGAACATTAAACTGTGACTCTTCAGCCAAACAACCCCCACGATGTGGACTCTGTAACTTCTCCTAGCTCTTTAAACCCGGTCGTCAGACTTCCTTCTTACGCTTTACTCACTTCTATTTTCTGCAGCCACTTAATGATAACTAGACTTGGGTTGTTTCCTTCTCACTATTTACATCTCTATTAACACCTGGCAGCATCAACACTGCAGCTGCGTCGCTCCACTGCAGGCTGAGAGCTGATAAAAGATTCAAAATCAGAAATATGTTCTCTAAAAAATGCCGCCTGTAGTGTTCAGTGACTGGCATGTTAGCGGTCCTGCCAGCATCAACTCGGCCCATATTAGAGTTTTTACACAACATTAAGAGCTCAATCAGAGCGGCTAGAGAGCTTTGAAAACATGTTAAATCATCATCAACGAGGACTGAAAAATGTAGGTCGAGTCGAGACAATTTTTCATTTTTCAAAGCTCAACATTCCTAATCAAACAAGGGCTTCAAAGGGTTTACCAGTCTGAACAACATGTGGCGCCATCCATCACTAGAAGGAGTAGAAAATCGGATAAATAAAACTTTATTTGGGATAAAAGAGAGAAACTTTGGAAAAAGCAACACTGGAGAGCTCCATTCTTCCAAGAGGAAATATAAATGTAATTTTCCATAAACATTCAAACGTGCAAAAAATGCAAACAAATGTTTTTTAAGAGCCAGTATCTGAACCGAAATCCACAGAAATCAACAAACCAATACTCTCAGTTAAACCATATGCTCCTTATATTCCTGCATCCCTTTTTACAAAGCAGCAGAACAGAGAGGAGCAGGCTGCAGATTTGACATCTTCAAAGCAGCATGAAACAGCCGGCCCCACGTGTCTGCATGCAGCCGTGCACAGGCTACCTCATGGAAATGAGGTGTGCACCGGGGAATACACGAGCCCCAGCTGCTCTGCTGCTGTGCCTTCTCAAGATTTGTTTGAGTGGACATGGACCTTTAAGCTGTTTACTCTGGATCCTAAAACATTTTTATAGTTAATATACTGTGCACAGGCCGGGGGAAGGGCATGCTCCAAACCTCATTTTACCTCTGACTCTCCTCGTGGGTCCACGTCTGCATCTCCTCACTGATCATAAGGTCAGACAAACTCTGCTCTTCTGTTTCCAGTCACAGCAGAGAGCGACACCGCTTGTTCACCTATGCGGAGAAAAGCTACTCTTTTCAGTTCCTGGAAATCCTCTGGCTCATGCTCATGCTCAGTGTTCAGCAGAGCGAGCCGGAGCACAAACGTTTGGGTCCGTTGAGACAAAATCATCAAATCAAGCAGGTACTTTAATATAACCATTTTATAGGTTTGGATAACGTTTCTATGTTTTGAAATATTATTATGCTGAATTATTTTTCTCTGTATCCAATATTGTTCTGCAGCACTTGGCCCCTTTTCTCAGCCACCATCAGTATAATTGGCCTGGGTTGGTATGTGAGCTCTACTGAATGATTATTTAATGACTCTGGTCTGTTCCTGATGTTTTCTTTTATGAAGCATAGATAAATGCAAATAAACGAGAACACGTGTTGGCTGGACCCAGTGTGATTTGAAAAATCAGAACATGGAAAAAGATTCATGAAAAATGAAGCTGTTCAATAATAATAAGAATTTAAAAAAAAAAACTATATTTGTGAAGTACTTTTCTAAACAAGGCTATAAAACGATTCAGCAAACATTCAGAAATAGATGAAAGGAAAGCAGAAGATAAATCTAGAAAGAAATAGTAGAGGATTTGAAAGAAGCACGACACGCGGCATGTTTTGTGTTTCAACAATACTTCAAGCTAATATTTACGAGACAGAAGATTAAAAAGAAGAGAGGCAGATACTCGCTTTCAGCGTAAATTATGTCAGTCTGGAGACTCAAAAACCTCATTATTCATCTGATACTGGTGTCAGTAAAAATCCTAATATCAGCCTCTGCCTGAAACAGTTAATTTCAGCTGCTCTCTCTTTGAAGGGACTTGAGTTTGTATAGCACTTTTCTAGTTTTCTGACTACTCAAGGCGCTTTTACACTGCAGGTTCACACACTGATGGCTGCTATGTAAAGTGACCATCAGAAGTCACTAATCCCATTCATACACATTCACACGCTGCCGACGAAGCAGCAGGAGCAACTTGGGTTTAAGGGTCTCTCCCAAGGACATTTACATATAAAAAAAAACCCCAATTAATATCATGGTTCAGATCTCATCAGTCAAGATAAGATTAAGGATGTTTAGCGCCTCTCAGAGCTCAGAGGCTCCAACTGGCAGAAGAGAGGACGGGGAGTTATGTGCTAGGATACTCCTCGCTTTCTTCCCCGTCCTATCAGTAAATAGTTGAGACAGAAGTTTTTGTGGTTTGCCGTCGATCTTGCCTGCTGTTGACACAATCTTGGAGAGTTAAGGAAAGTGAAGACACACTGAACAATAGATTTGTACATCAGCTCTAAAATTGCTGTGAGCATTTCTGGAAGATATACTCTGCATTTTCAAAGAAGCTCAGCTGGCAGACTGTGCCGAGGTATTCAAAAGTCTTCCCACAGTTTCAACAAGTTGGCCGTCAAGTTAAACAAAAAATATAGTATCAAGATGAAATATTGTTTTTGTTTGGAGATTCACAACTAATGACGCAAATACAACTTGTATGGTCTAATTAACTGAGCTGATGCAAATGAAACCTTGGATGAATTAAAAACGTTAAACCAAACAATGATAAAGGTATTTGGCTGATCTGAAGAGATATATATTCAAACAGCAGATTGTGTTGAAAAGGAAACGCAGCTGTGATGCAGTCCTATGGAACAAAGGCTGTTTTCCTAAAATTTTTCCAGACTTATTTCTAACAGCTCTGCCTGGATAGAGACTCTGCATGATGTCAGGTCCACTGTGTGAATGAAATAAAAACGCTGAGAGGGGAGCGGAGAATTAAAGAGATGGAATTGCCCTCTGAGACTCTTTCTCTTGACGACATCTGGCTCACATGAGTTTCCCTATAAACCGGTTCATATTAATCCCTGCAGCATTTCAGGGCACTTCTAAAAAAAATACAGAGTCGGTTAAAAAACAGAACTACTTCCTTCAGGGAAGGGTCGAAAAAAACGTCATGGATTTCCTGCCATGATTGAATAGATCTGAAAGACAAGGAAAGTACATTCAAATTTATGATCGATATGTTGATCTGGTGTGGATACAGGAGAACTTTGGCACTTTTCAAATATGGCTGAAATTTTAGAGGTTTAGATTCTCTTCTCTCCATCCAGGGAGCTTTGGGTTACCATACACTGGAAGTCTGATGAAAAAAAACAACAACTATATTATGTTGCATTCCTAAACACCCTGATAAACTCCAATTAGGGTGCAGAAACAGATCTGATAGAAACTGCGGAGAGAATGCACGCTTGCTCTCATGCACCGTCTGAAAGGTCTTCAAGTTTGAGTGTTGGAGCAACATGTTACGTCGACTCCTGTGGACCCTTGAACTATGTATGCATGTAATGTAAAGTGGATATATTCCTTTTTTCATATGTGACAGCCAGAAACCAAACCACATCCTATCCAATGAAAGAAAACTCACATGAGCCTCTATCTTGTTTAAAGTGTCCAATGAAAGGTTTCCAATTCTTTCTCTCTTTGAGAACTTTGAGCTGCAGTTAGAGCATGAAAAGGTGCATCAAAACTATCTCGGCAAGAGGGAGTCATTGGGGCCATTTGTTTATGCATTTTTCAGTTTGTCAGCAGGAATGTGAAAAAATGAGGTCAAGGATGAGATCGTCTACACACCTCCTCTAATTTTATGTTGTATTTTTACATCAATCCTATCTCTTCTTATTTTCTTTGCAATCATATGCATGCTCTTCTTCCTGATTCTTACTGCTTCAACATATGAGGATCAATAATCATGATCTTATCTTATGTTGATGTTTTTTTCAGGTATGGGTACAGAAAACATGTCCTTTATGGTACCAGTCTGAATTGGCCAGCACTGGGAGCCCCGTTACGCTCATTGAGAAGCAGTTCTTCAATCGAAATTACGTTGACAGTCCCTCATATGAAGGCCTCTAAGCGCAGGCAGTCTGCCAACAATACAGTTTGGATTAACAAATTGCAGCTTGCTTTTCTTGTACACATTTGAGAAGCACTCCCTTTAGTTTCAAATCAATATATGGATAAGAAGTCTTTGTGTTAGTGTCAACCCGGCCCCTCGTTGTGTCTGTGTGCAGAGGCTCAGCTGAGAGCAGACTTGAATGTTCCTTAAGCAAAATAATTACAGGAAAGAAGAGGATTCCGATTAAACAGCACAGAGAGGACTCATCATTATGATGGACTGCTTTAGAAAGCATCAGAGGCAGCTACACAACGCGTGCGCAGTACTCATTAAAAAAGGTTATGTGTATGTGTGTATGTGAAATAGCAGTGTGTGTAGTTGTGCGTTGAGCATCGCTTACCCTGTCCGAACCGCGCCGTCTTATGCACCTCAGTGGCCCCTTGGTGTCCCAGCATCCTGCACACCACGTCTCCATCCTTTTTGTCCCAGGTGTCGTCACACACTGTCCCCCAGCGGCGTTCGTGGAAGACCTCCACTCGCCCCTCATGAGGACCTGACCCGTTCACCAGCCGCACAAGAGTCTCCTCCACTGAAACAAACACACATTCAAATTATGATCTAAAATATCAAAACAAAATAATGGGCAAAAGGATTTTCACACTTCTGTCTCCAAGGGTTAAACCAACATTAAAAGACACATTCCTCAGTGTGCAGGAATACTGAGCTCTTTATTATTCAGGTCAATGCAACAGGGATGAGAACACTTGATTCTATCTGCTGTTATCATTATTTTCATGGGGAGGGTTTACTAGTTGACTAGTTTAATGAAGCATCGTAAATCACATCATGTTTTCCACATGCTGCAACACACTTTGGCCTAAAACCACAAAAATCTCCTTTGATTCAAAAAAGAAGAAGAAAAAAAAACGTGTATTTCCCCCCCTCATAAAAAAAGGCAGATGGGTTAAAACACAGTGTGCTTCGCAGTTTTGTCCAAAAGGAATGTTTCAGTGATTCAGCTGACTCATTTGAACATCACAAGTTCTGTGAATCCGACGACACAGTCAGTGAGGTTTTCAAAGATTTTGAAATTCACAACTTCCTCAATACATCTGTAAGCATTTATCCAGCCAATCTACAGAACACATCTCCATCGCAGTAAAGATAGTCCAGAACATAACCCCTCAGACAACCACAGCTTGTTGTTTTGTATGAGTGCGACACTTGAGTTGGGATGTACTTGAGCCCTGATTTGACAGTTTAAAGAGCTCTGTCAAAAGAGTGTGGTGCAAAGTGATTTGAGGTGTGTCGGAATAGATCAGATCAATAACACGATGCACAATCTGAGGCCCAGAGAGCAAAGAGGTTAGATTCATTAGCTTGATTAAAGATGGGTGTGTTTTGGGAGTTAACATGAATCTAAACCAATCAGAGTGTCAGCTCTCATTGACAAAAACACAACCGTATAGATTTGGATTGAATTGGTAAATCTTTATTATCCATGAGGGGGAAATTTGGTTTGCAACAGAGTTCAATACCGGCAACACACATCCTAAAAACAGCATAGAAACATAAATAGACAAGTAAAGAAATTAACTCTCATGGATATCATCATGATGGACGTGAGTGAGACAAGGGACCAACAGTCCATTTTTAAGTGTACAGGCAACAATGCCTTCTGCTTATTTAAAAACCCAACTGCTGAAGGGACAAAGGACCTCAGATATTTGTAATCTGAAGTTTGTTTGGCTCTCCTAACATAAGTGAACCTCCTCCCTGTCCGCAGGAGTCTATAGAGGGTGCTGAGGGTCTTCTAGGACAGCCTTTGCCTTCTGAGTGACTATTATTGAAAAATAGTGTGCGCTGCAAAGTGCTTTGGGGCTTGTTCGGCCGACTACATTTTATTAGTTACACGGCTCACAATCGGAGGCACACAGTGCAAAGAGGTTGGATAAATTTGCTTGATTATTCATGGGCCAGGCAAGATGAAAAGCAGAGTTTAAGGTCAACAATAATACATTACTAAATACAGACATAACCGATAATCGATTAGTTTTAGAATGAACTGTCTAAAGATGTTTGTGTGTATCTGTATCTGTGGCTGTGTGTTTGTATTTGCAGAAGCTTCATGGATCCACTGAACATCTGGTATTTTATTGTAACTATGCAGCAGCTGTGTGCTCGTATACTTGATTTGTCAGCTTTGAGTACAAAGACAGAAAATGAGAATAAGAGGTACACACACACACACACACACACACACACACACACACACACACACACAGCTAGTGTTAAGACATACACGCTGGCTGAAAGTGATGACAGAAAGTGCTGGAGAGAAGAAGAAGACACATGATCCAGACAGGATATTAGCCTCATCAGACCATCATAAATTGTAACTGTGTACTATTTAACTCTCATTAAACAGTCGAGTACTTTGCACTCACTAGCCCATCATAATGTAATATCTAACATAATATTATACTATCGTATCCGCTGCATATATACGGATCATATTCCTGCAGGACAAACAGATAATTTAAACCAGAATTAAGATGCTCTTTTAACCTCCCGCTGCTCTTTTTATAGACTACAGAAAGCGATGAGTGCTTAAACAGCATATAAATATGAGTAATTGAATACTCAATTACCTAAAACAGATGGTGAAACCATTTGTTCACTTGTCAAATATAAATCAGTCCCTGATGCTAATAAGATGCTATCAAGTTGGGTAGAAACTGGGAGATCCAGCCGGCATATAATGAAGAAGTTTACTATTTATTTTACCAGGAGGCCTGTTTTTTCAGTGTGTCTGTGATATATCTGTTCATTTAAAAGAATGTTTCAATTAAACATATTTAATATTGTATCATGAGGATAATCATAGAAACAGTTTCACATCTATCATATCAACGACCTGCCCATTTATGTTATGAAACAGGATTATCAGTCTAATATATCACTTTAATCTTCATGTTTGTAGACCCTGAGACCTTTCTCATGTCCCTCTTAATCTGCTCATCTTTTTTACTCTCAGCGCTTCATTCCTCTTTTCCTCTTGAAGTGCCCGAGGCGCCCCATAGAGCAGGAGGGAGAGGAAAGGTCCTGGATGAAGGCAGCACATGTAAACCTGCAGTCTTCACAGATAATAATAACCATACATGAAGACTTCACAGACTTTCATTTCTCTGCCGTGTAGAGCTTGACTGAAAATAATTGGAATTTTGCTAAATGATGTAACTATGAGAAGGTCCTCTTGATTTATTTTGCAGTAAACTTAAGAAGAAATCAAGCAGATGCATAATCAGATAATTAAAGGTCACATATTAAACTCCTTTTCAACAGGTTTGAAGTCTCAGAGGTCCCCAAAACATGTCTGTGAAGTTTCCTGTTATAAATCCCCTCTGATCCTGTATTTGATCAGAGAGGTGGGCGATATGGGAAAAATATCATATCACGATTTATTTTTGGCAAAATTCCGATCATGATTTTATCACGATTTTTTTCATACTGATATTTAGACAAATTTGTAAGTTGCTGACCAGTTCAACCAAACTTATTTCCCTGTATAATGTTTTTAAATGCACAAAAACTGTGCAGACAAGTTTAGTCTATTTAAAAAACATCTTTGTAGGAGGTCTGGAGGTCTCACCCAGAACATTTTTAGCAACAGAAATGTCTTTCCCTCAATTTGATCAATATTAATGCACAATTTGAAGGTTTTCATCACCACTTTGAAATGATGATTTAGTTATGTGTCCTCTTTTTGTGTCCATAAGGAACATTTTCACGCAGTGATGCATTCATTTAAAAACATGCAGACTTCAAGTTCTTGTGTTTCTGTTCTATTTTAGCCCTGCAGAGTTCCCACAGCTGTAGCTTCATATACCTGCAGCCTTTGTTGTTTTTTATGACATCATTGGACCAATTTTAGTTTTGTGTATATATAATCAAACATAATCCAGAATGTGTTCATTCTGTGACACATAATCAAAGTAAGCTTTACTGACAGAAGAGTTTAATTCATAGAGGGGGCGGGACATTGTTGATTGACAGACAGACAGTCACCATGGTTACTCACTCTCACCTGCCTGCTTCTTTGTAACATCGTTTAGTGTAATCCCTTAGTGTTACTGCCCTTTGTGATGTCATGAAGGGAAAATCTCCAAACAGCCTGTTTGAGAACACATTTTCTGAAAAGTGGAGCAGGCTAAATGTTCTCATAATTGGAGGGCCTGAAGACACATATTAGTTTTAAGGCCCTGACACATCAAGTAGATCGTCGGCCGTCGGTCCTAGTTGGACCGTCAGTGTGCCGTAGTCACCTTAGTTTTTGCGGTGTGTTAGCTTAATTTGATATCCAGTTACAGCTGCTCATATTGAACATTGACAGTCAGACAGAAAGTAAAAATACAACAAGTCTTTTAAAAATCTGTCCTATCCCAAGGACCCATTATTAAATAAAGATACATAAACCTGTGTGGTATTAACCATCATTAACCACATATTTGTCGTATGAGAACAGCGGCGTAGCAACAGTAGCTAACGGCAGCACAGTGTTTGGTGAAAACATTTTCTGGTCTTTCTTCACTCATGTTTCCAAATGGTGTTGTAATAAAATGCAATATTAACCTTTCTAAACGACATCATTCTTTTAGGGATAAATCAAATTGAAAAGGAATAACTTTTTTTATTTTTCCTGCGGTGGAAAATACGTCTGAAAAAGCTGATTTCAACAGATTACTTTGAGCTGTAGTCAAGTAGTTGATGACTTTTCCGGATTTAAAAAGCGTTTGCACAAGGATACACTTTTGGAGAGGAAAATAATCATACAAAAATAAATACCTCTTTAAGTAATTAGAACAAAAGTCAATGATCCCACCTCTAACTTGTCCTCTCTCGCCACAGTTTGACAGATGTTATGATTATACTGGACATCCAACAAAGAGGTTCACCATGAAGTAGAAACACTTGCTAATTTGGACAAAAACTTGACATGTCCTAAAATTTTTGCTCTTCTTTTGTGAGTTTATGTGAGCTGCAAAAAAGCTATGATTAGTGTTCTTTTTCTGAGGGATAACTATAGAAGTGACCTCCAAGAGTTTGTGGTCCAAATGGATCAAGTTTCAGAAGCCAAGAGGAGCTACAGCACCAGACTGTCAATAACTAAAGAAACACAGAAACACAGCCAGAACATGGCGTGATCGTATGTTACTAATGTCTATCTGGCAGGCAGCAAGGGTCTGGACTGGGCAGCAGTGAAGAGCTTCAGGGCAAAAGTTAACAAGCTCCATCTGTGTATGAAATCTTCTCCCTTTAAACTTTAAATGTCTTTCATGTTGGATGCCCTCCTACATGATCTCTTCTCTCCATTTCTATACTCTGGTTTCTTTCCATTAAGCATAATTTGTTTACTTCTTACTGGGTCGACTTGAACTAAACATGAATACTCCATATTTTCTGAACATAGCATATCAGAAAACGAGGTCATTCAGGTCCACTAGCCTTTTTTATTTAATTTATTGGAGCTTATTTGCTTTCTGCAAAATTATGGACGAAAAGATTGACACAACTCTGTCATTCTCAAAGTCCTTCTCATCCCGCTTCAACCCTCAACTTCTTAACACAGATGTCCAACATTGTCTTCATCTGGTTTAATCCTGATGATGACTTCTTCTTTGGCCACTTAACTTCTGCTCATGTTACCCTCATTTATGTCATAACAGCACCCTGAGGAGTCATATAGTGTTGAGTCAAATTGGCAGGGAAATTAGAGTGTTGTATTTTTTTTAACTTAAGACTTGATATTTGGCACCAGAGATTAAATAATTGCTTCACATGAGATAAAACTACAATACATATTGCCGTATTTTCCCATACCTGAATATTAGAGATGTACCCATTGGGACAATCAGGGCAGATTACGATACCAATGTTTGGTTCATGACGTCTTTTGGTGTTAGACTCCCACAATGCCAACTTTTCCTCTCATGTTAAAAGGTAAACAAGTCAGAGTTTGTTCAACAGGTGATTCCTCTGCCCCTTAAGAAACCTCTTCTCTGAATCAGTAGTTAGGTTTACAAGGGGACGTGGCATTAAATTGATTTGGCGCAACAAATAAACATCAGCTACTGACATCTGTTCATGCCTCATTATTTGCAGATGTGCGGATATCTGTCAACAGGGTCGATAATCGGCCAATAACTATGTTGAACCTATCATAACCTTGCTCCAGGGCCATGACAAATACGAGAAATAACACAACTTATCTTGAGATAACAATGATTTATTAGAAAAACGCAAACCAATTACCATAGCACAAACAAACATTGAGAGAAGGTGGATGTGTGGCAAGAGAGAGCCAGCTCCACCCTGGGGTCGGGCTTTTATGCCCTTAGAGCTACCAGCCCAGGTGCTCTCGATTGGACTAGTCCTAGTAGACTAGGAATCAGACACAGAATCAATTAGCCAATTCAAGAACTAAGGCAGTGACCGTCACAAACCGATACATCGGTGCACCCCTACTGAATATCCCCAGGTTTCTAAATCTAATCGAACACAACTAACACAGAAGACTTAAACTAAAAGCTGGTTTGCTTAGTTTAGATTAAAGACTGGAAACAACAGAAAACATAAAGTCTGGCTCTCTGTCCATGGGTGACATTACATTCACAATCTGATATATAATGATATACACCAATATTAATGTAAAAGATGCAAGTAAAAATGTGAAGTTGTGTATGATTCTAAAGATGAGTAAAACCAAAATACTGACACAGCTTATTGCTTTAAACTATTCTCAGCACCACACATGTCTCTTATTGTGTGAAGAGTGTTTCATGTGGAGCTGAGTGTTTATTTTTTATTGTGTCACACAAAAATAAATTCGATCTTCACAGCAGGGGAGCTGAGTGGTTCTGTCCCAGGCACAGGTGAATGGATTTAGGAAATAATAAGTAACATCAGTAACTGAGTAAGCAGGGTTTCTGAGTTTCACACACAACATGAGCTGTTTAGTGTTAAAATAATGACTTGAGGATCCAGGGCAAAACTAATTTACTCATGGTGGGGGTCTGCAGCTGAATTCTTTGATGTCCCAGATATTCAGTTAAAGCTGCGTTCATGTTCAATTTCAGAGATTTTGAAATATTTCATGCGTTTAGACAATGAAATCCAAGTGACACAGTTTAGTATATTATGATCTGTCCCTCGAATACAAGGGAAACAAAAAGCATTCACAGAGCCACAATAATTTAATGGATTTCATCTGCTCTGACTTGGATTAAAAAAAGTTTGAGCACTAAATTAAGCTAAGGTTAGCAGAAGCATATAACGACATGTAACTGTGCTGTCAAATGATTCATTTTTTAAAAATGTACAAATTGCCGGATTTGAATAGTAATCACAAATTTAATTGAGTGATTGTAATTAAATTATTTAGCATAGCATTTTAAAACAGTTTTTTCAATGCTTTTATAGTGTATATTTGCGCTGTCTGTAGCTAATGGTTCTTAACTTCCTGTTAAGTGATCAAATCTGCTAGTAGCAGCTGTAATTTCCGATAAATATTAGCAAACAAGCAACATGAGGCCAATTAGATACTGGTTTTTCAAGGTAAATATGCCACCACTTTCACTTGCAGGTTTCAACTTTGGTGAATTCCTATTTTCCTCTATTTTCTTTACGTGTTGTTTTGCTGAATTGAGATACTTCACATTCAGTTAAAAAGATCAATTATCCACATGCAACAAAATAAACGGTTCAACACAGCTAAGATCTCTCCTTCTTTTCATTCTACAATCTGGCGTCCATTTGCTCTACCTTGTTTTGTTTTTTTGGTGTCGAGGTTTTCAAAGGATGTTAAGATTTTGATCCTTTCAGTGACATTACACTCAGTGTGGCAGGTTCCTTTTGTGTTAACACCCAACATGTGTGGAGGAATGTGCATTCTTCTGGCAGACAAAAAAAACTTCAGTGGTGTCAGGTTACTCTGGTTCTGGTTCTGGTGATCATACAGGTATGCACCATGTGCTTTGAAGTGTAAGAAGATCAGATGAGAAGTCAGCCACATGAGGTCTGTGACAGAAAAGTGCGCGACGCAGAGATTATACATCTCTGACAGCCGCCAGCATGTGGTCTCAGCATGCCTTGCTTTCTGTTAAACCTCAAACATCCGCGTCTTATTAATGACGTGGGGAAAGAACTGATCTTTGACGGATCTCTAATGGGCAGGAAAACTATTAGAATGGCCTGAGGGATATTTGATGCTAATGGTACTTCATCGCTCATCATATGGACCGTGATGATGTAACATTCCAGGCATAAAAAGCAGAGAGAAAAGTCTGTGGTTTTTGAGGTTATTAATATTCTGCCTCTCTCTTTGAATCCAGATTGGTGTTTTTTTCTGTACGTGGTATCGTCTTACCACTACAGAACATGTGCATACATATAATGGTTTTCAAGGCCTTTTGATGTACGCTGAGCCATAAGGTTCTTCATCATGTGTTGGAAACGGTGAGATTACGCTGAAAGGAAAGCAGATCCACTGATCCTTTAAACCTCCCACAGCACTTTGCACAGGATGTCAGGTGGAGCGGCGATGCACGAGGCCCGTAAAGTCATCAGCTTGTAAATGTCTTTGTTCTTGTATGATATACTGTTGTGTCTGGAACATATGCACTGATATATGTGCTGGTATAACGGCAGTGTGCCCAGTAGCATTAAAATTATTTTAGTGTCTGTGACCGAGCGGTTAAGCGTACATTTATGAAAATATAAATTGGAAAAGGAGAACATTTTTTTGAATTTCCACGTGCTGTTATATTTGATGCTCCCTATATTTTTATTTTCCATTTTCACAATATGGGGTAGCTTCTTAAAGTAACATACCTCCAATGCAACCTGATAACAGTCTGCATGTAGCATGTTTTATCATTCTGAAAACAAGTTTTGATATAACTGAGAAGGCCGATTAACAACTCAGCCACTGTTAAGGTGTCTGCAGATTTTGTGTAAATTTTAAAAAGTCTGTCTGGAGAATCCTGAAAAACCTTCAGAAGAGCTGCAGTTTTGTTAAAACCATCTTTGAGGTTTTTCAAAGATCCCGAAGAAACATATACATTTTTCGAGATTGCTCATCTAAATAAAAAATCTGGACAAGTTGTTTGTTGTTTGTAGCAAGTGAAGCTTTTAAAACTCTGTTGTCCCGTTGTATAATAACAATAAAGGCTTTCTATTCTATTCAATAAAAGCTCTTACCTGATTTCTCTCCTCTGAATCCTCGTTCCCCCTTCTCTCCCTTCAATCCTCTCTCTCCTCTGTCACCTGAGAACAAAAAATCAGAAGAACAAATCTTACAGACTTTACAGAGGCAGGGATAAACTTAACTATGAACTGGGAATTAAGCCTATTTCTAATATTTTACTTCAGCTGTGTGAAGATTTTTCCACACCGATATTGCTTCATTATACCAGTAACCAATTTGACATGATGGCATGAAGATTGAATGGCAGGTTTAACAGAAAAACACAGATATCTCAATCTTCTTGAATCTGAAGGACAGTACTAATATGCAATAGTACCTGAGTTTGATTAAAGACTAATCATCAGCTGAACTCAACACTTCCAACCTAATCTTACCATCATGTGTGCTACAGTGCCAACCATAATGTAGCACACATAGTGGAAGAGATGAAATAACACACAGGAGAAGCTTAACCATCCACAGGTTTAAATTTTACAACCTTCCCTCCACTTCACACCCATTTCCTCTTCTTTCTTCTCGGTTTGTGTATTTTCAGAAAAAGCCCCTTAAATAGTCAGCCCTGTAATCTTGCCATGGGATATAAGGGCATAAAATGTAGAATTAGAGGATCCCCACCCAGCGTTTGAGGCTTAATGTACCTCTAGAAGTTGTGGTTAAAGGTTTTTTTTTTCTGTATTGGAGTGGAGGTGAAAGAGGTCAGGCACAGAGGGAGCAAATAGTGAAAAGATATAAAACAGACTGTTTGGACTGAAATTAGAGTACCAGTGTCAAGGTCATTTTTTGTGATGATGCGTACATGTTGGAAAAGGTGACACAATGCAGAACTGCTCAATTAATGGAAGTTAAACTACTCTTATTTGTGGTTTCGGCAAAATTACGGTCAGTTATGTACAACGCCTCCCTCCAATCAAAATCTTGGATCCGTCTGTTTCTCTTCAATATACAATTTAACTTCTAACGCCCAGGAATAAACTCCAAAGCACCATTTGTTGCCCAATTTCAGCCACGGCGTTTAAACAAACCACATGTCTGTTTTTGCCATGAAGCTATAAGAGGATCAGCCTCAAGCCTGCAGTTATCCCACCTTTAATTTGACTCTTTTTCAAATCCAAAACCACAGAGCTGCTGCCGCCAGCCGAGGTGGCACTCTGTCCTAACCACCATGTGTAACTGAACGTGTGTGTCCACGAGTGAGTGGCATAGTTGACACCACACCCTGCCTGTGACGTCCATAAACTGTCACCTTCATCTCCATCACATCCTTAACAACTAAACAACAATACGAGACAAACACAAACACTCTGTTACTTATGTTTTTGAGCCACAACACATGCATTTGATTTGAAACTAGACAATACATTTCCTCTGCTGGCGGCCGTCACTAACAGCAATGGGTAAATGATTAACCAGATTATTTCCACAATTGTTTGAGGCATTGCCATTCAATTAATTTCAGACATTTACTCAGAAGAAAATTCTCACAAATCTGAGGATCCTCTGACTTTCCTTCTACTGCTACCAACAGGCCAAAGATTAAACGTTTTACTTTGATTTAAGATATCATAAATACCTCTTAAAATAATAACACTCCCATCAGACTTACGGTAGTTGATCTTTGAGTTCAGGGCTTAAAAGAAAATGAAGGCAAGCTAAAAGACTAAATATGGGTCTTTTATGGCAAGAAACATAACTAGCATACTGACATCAGTATTTAGTTCAAAGCAAAATGGGTGCCTGAGTACAGAGGTTCTTACTTTGCTTGCAGTATGGTTCATATTACCAGTAAATAAATGTCAACTAATCCTGAAATTGGGCATGACTAAGCATGGCAAACCAAACCAGCTGTGATTATCCAAGTGCTCTGCAGATTTCACCAACTTTTGGCTTCTTTTTTGTGGGAATTCTAGTGTCCAGTCTCAGTGAATATTAAAAAATCTCTGATGAACCAACTCTACATTACTTTGGCTCCAGATTGCAAAAGAACAAAGTTAGTGACTAGTAAATTGCTAAAAAGACGTCAAATATGAAAACTTTTTTTTAAGCCAACAGAATCACATCAAACAAACAAGAGGACATGCAACTCTGAGACGCTATCTCCTCTACCCTGCTGAGCCTATAGATCCTGTTTATGAAAATCACAGAATCATAAACAAGGGACAGTCCACTGGGAACCTACCAGACCTTTGCAGGACTATTGCTGGTACCATGGGAGTTTGATAATTCAGTTTAAATGTGTTTCAAGTCAAGTCAAGTTTATTTATGGCACATTTCATTAACAAGGCCATTCAAAGTGCTTTCATGGACTCAGAGAAGGCCTACAACCATGTCTTACTTGGGGTCCTTTAGAGGGTTACTTGGGGACAATGAGGTACCAATGACAGCCAACCGGTTCTTTTATAACCAAAGTGGGAGCTGTGTCTGGAACCATCCCACAAAGACAAATTAATTGACTAGCATGCAATCCCAGAATTAATCTGCAATTGTTGGACACTGAAATAGCCTCTTGGAGCGATGGCAACATTTTTTTAGAGCCAAACTTTAGTGATAAAGGACTTCCAGGCATGACTTCCTTGTGTTGCCATTGTTAGCAGTCCATCAATCAACTGGTGAAGCAAATTGAGTAGGAGTTAAGAGACAGCGTCTATCAGTGGATTGTTAGCTGTTCTTCAGTGAGGATATGGGTTCCCCTTTTTTGCTCCCCTTTTTTGCTCTCCATACAGATAATAATTAAAATGCATACCGCCAAATTCCAGTCAACCATGCAGCTTTGACTAGAAAAGGAACCAAGACTCTTTCGATGCCAAAAATTGTCTCACCACTCACAAATGTATTTTTCCTGCTCCTAAAGGTTAGAGGATATAATTATTGCAACTTTAGATTTCCATGGCAGAAAAAGTTCTTGCTCATGCACCATGTTAAACTCAGCTGATCAGTTCTTCTTGACAACCAAAGAAGTGAATATTTTATGCACTCACCCTTCCTATCCGTCATTCATCTATACAATAAACCATGAAGTTTCCCAGTGCTATTACAAGCTTTCAGCTTCCCTCCAAAGCTGAGGAACAGCCTTCCGCTGAGACCCCGTTCACACCAGAAAGTCTACAAACTCTTCACCCTTGACTGGGTTGTTCAAACCACAACCAGACGCTGAATGGGTGAAAGCACAGTCAGACTTTGTTGTAAACCACTAGAGGGTAGATGAACAAACATCCGCAGAGGTCCTTGTTTTCTTAATTTTGTCTAAAGTTTTGTATAAAAAGACTTGTTCTGTGCTTTGAACTTTCTGTAACAGAATTAAATTTTCAATCAAACAATGTCAACAGCACCAAGACTCTTTGCATATTTGTTCAGCCATGGTGGCCATTGCTGCCTCTGCTAATTGTCAGTGTTTTCTTCACTCCAAACAAATCTGAGGACTTTTACACAAAACAGCAATATGCAAGCAAACATAATACAATTTTCTCTCGACTGTTTTCATTAATTGATTTGTACAACCACCACAAACAAGTGACGTTTGCAAAACATGATGCTTCCACCTTTTGTGATCTAGGCTTAAGCTGCACATGCAGATCTGCTGAATCAAGACATGGATAAAATGTGACCATTTAATAGATGAATTTGGTCCAGTAAAATAATTTTTTTTTTTTTAAATTGAGTACATTTAGTATAAAAAATGGTCAACTGATGTAATCACTTATTGTCCTGCTGTGAACTGTTGTTTTCAGCATTCTGGTGATAGTAGCAACCACTGGTGAAGTTCAAGAGTAGTTTTATTTTTCTTATTTAAAGGCATATTTTGGGCCTTTTTATGCCTTTATTTAGATAGAGGCAGGATAGACAGTGAGGAGAGAGTGAGGAATGACATGCAGGAATGAAGCCACAGGTCAGATTCAAACCTGGGCCTCCTGCTTGAAGGACCACAGCCTTCATACATCGTTTTTAATCGTTCTACACGTTTTTAGTCTTACCACTAAACGCCCCTTTCACAGCATTATATTTCCATTCTTCTTTTATTGCTCTTGATGATGCTCAACTCTTGTTGATATGTGATCAGTTGTAAAAGCCATTATCCTAGCTGTTTGAATGTGTTGCTGTCACCATAGCACTTCGTAAAACTATTGATTGTGGTTGAGTATTTAACTTTATCTATGGTAAACTTTGAATCCTGCATTTGCAATTGATCACCTTAACAGCAAACAGTCTTGATTGTGTTAAATCTGAGGGAATCGAGGAATGAGATAGGAGTCAGCATTGTCCTATCAGCAAATGGAATTTCAAGCTTACTAAGAGACAGTAAGCTACAGCTGTTAGCAAGCTGGTTTGTGAAGCAGAGCTCTTTCTTTCTAACAGGTCAAATGATGTAGATAGTAAACTGCCAAGTAGAGGAAATAAAAAAAGTGGTTGCTTCTGTTGCTGACTAGCTCAAAAATGTTGCTGCACTGCTAGCATTTTAGCAGTTAGCTAGCTGTCAGCAAGTCTGTTATTTAAGAGATTCCCTCTGCATTTAAACACACATTGGAAAGGGTAAATTAAAACATTCGTTCATTAACCAAAGCTAAAGTGGATTCTGTTGAGCCATAAGCATGAGGACAACAGATCAGCTTGGTCCAAGGATTTAAGCACTGCTGGCCAACACAGGGACTGAGGGCTTCCAACACTGGACATTTCAGCCAAACCAAACTCTGATTGGGAACAGCTGTTGGCTAAACACCCATTTATACACAAACACACTGACATGCTGACCCAAAAAAGACTTAAGTGCCTTATCATATTTATCAGGGGTATGCTTTCTTTAAAGGTACTCAGTGCGTGTTTGTTATCGTTGGCACGGTCCAGCTGCTGATGCCAAAGTGGAAACATCAACAACCTGCCCCAAGGGGTTTATGTAGATAGAGTCTAATGGATGCATTGACGAATGGATGGAAAAGTGGATGGAAGGAAGAGAAGATAAAAGAGACACTGTATGTGTAGCACCAAGTCATCCAGTTGTGTTCAGTGATTTTTTTTAAACCAAAGTTGGCATCAAATTACACTTGTGTCAAAGCATTTAGTTCTGATTTCCACTTGGACAATTTAAATGCTCGCGTCATATCAGTTTATGTTTAAAATGTGCAATGGAAAAATAAAGGACATAAAGTTTGAAATGTTTTCGTATATGCATAATGGTATATACAGCTGTCTATTAAAAGACCATGGTGGATATTACATCATATATAGGAGTTTGGATCCCTGTAAGAGCATTTAATAATGACATGATTGGTTTCTGTGGGTTTGCTCTGGACCTCTGCATTCCTTTAAAAGTGTTAGGAAAATAACAATCAACGCCTCCTCCAATGACTGATTAATCGGTCCATTTGAGGTAATTTAAGAGCCATTTCTTGGCTATTGTCAAATAAGGACAATTTCAATGGTGGACTGTAAGCTTGTTTTAATGATAGATTGATGAATGAATGCCAGAGTGAAAAACTGCAGTGGGTTTTTTAGCGGTAAAGAAGGATAAGTCGGACGATCGTCTATGAAATAAATAGCCATTGAAAAGTCAGAAAGCAGATGGATGGCTAGTAAAAATCCCGATCAGGGATCTATTGAGAGAACTGGATACCTTTTGAGTTGCTCTTTGGGCTCTTTCAGCCTCCTCAAGAGATGCACTTCAGAGTCCAAGTCTGGCTTAATCGACTTTCTAAATGGTATTTCGGATATTGGCTCAAATAGCAACACCACAAGAATATCTTGAAATGCTTTGGTCGTGTCTGGGACGCTAAATTTGTGGTAAAATATTTTAATTTCAACATGAAACTCACACACAATAGTCGTCTCTTTTGGACTCCCTAAAGGCAGATGCCAACTGTTGAGCAGTTATAAATCCAAGGCAAAACACAAGAAGAAATTAGTTTGACAAGTCAGTGATCGAAGCTATGTGAAAGATTTGGTTGTGTGGCCTTGTCAGGAGTTTTCTATTTCAGGCGAAAAATTAACATGTAATGCAACCCTCTGAGAACCAAGTTTGTCAGTCTAAAAAGTTTGAATGGGTTTGAGCTGTGAAAGTGTTGACCAGACTGAGCTGTGAGTCGACAACACTGCAGAGAGTAACCAGCTTTTTCTACTGACTTGTGAATTACAAACTGTCTGGTGAGTGAGGAACTGACTTACTTCCAAGAGACTACTACTGTTTCCTCAATAAAGAAAATAACCTTTAGTGTAAGGTTTTAATCATGTTATCAACAAGTTGTTGGCTAGGAATGAACAAAATCAAAACCAAAGAACCATTTAAAAACCTGACCTGATAAATAAAAAGACGTACCTCTAGGACCAACAGGTCCGACTTCTCCTTTTTCTCCATGAACGCCATCGACCCCGACGGACCCTGTGACTCCCCGAGGACCCTGGATGCCCTTTTCTCCTGTAAACCCTAAATCAAAAACACACACAACATTCATTTCAGTAAATAATTCATAACAATGAAACAGGAAAAAGTGTGGTCATAATACGTCACAGTATTGACCATTTGACTCTCCTTGATAGTACCTTTCATTCAAAAGTTCCAGTTAGGGGTCAATCTTGTTATATATTGGACAAATATTTGCAGAAATAAAATCACCATATTTTGAAATTCATCTTTGTTTCCTGGCAATTTTAGAATAGCCCCTCCAAATAAATCCCAGATGGAGTTTGTTCTGGTGGGTTCCACTAAATAAAACATTTCAGAACTTATTTTTTTAGCTGTAGAAGTGGAAACTCTCTAATCTAATCAACGCACTGAATTAGGGAGGCTGCTGTGTTGTGTTGTGTGTGTCATTCAGAAATCAGTGAAATGAGGACTTTGTCTACTCATTCATTAATGATTGAATCAAGTTTACTTTTGTTGCACTTACAAAATTCTGTGTATACTACAGAAATTTGACCCCATTTCCGATATGCCTGGTTGCTTCCTATCGCTCTGGGTTCTTACATTATTGACAGTAGAAACAAAGAGGTTGTTTGTGATGTAAGCATGGGTCTTTTTCTTGTTCCACCAACTGCTGATGTGTCACTGTGGAATAGCATCTGTTTTGTTCCATTAATCAATCCCTCAGATTTACCGTTTACTCCAACTAAGTGCCATATAATGAGCCCATCTGTTGACAGTCAGCACACTCAAATGACTGAAAATTAATTAGGTAATTACTTATTTATAGCACTTCTGTCACATGTCGCTGTGCCCTGCTGTGCTCTGATTACACTGATGTTACTGGCAATCTGAATAACTAAACCAAAACGCATTATAGCCAGAGACTCAACACAAAGTGATGATGGATGATGTCATGTCCCCTGTGGTTTGCTGTCTACGCACAGTGAAGGGTCAATAACTCACTCTTCAAAATCCCCAGTGGGAAAATAGTATTAATCATACTTTGGAAGGAGTGAAGAAGTCTTCCTTGTGATTGTGCAGGACAGTCTGAGGAGATCGTCTAACAAGCCCAAAAGGATTTTTAGAGCTTGAAAGCGATGATGGATTTCTTGGAGCAACAGAACATCAGGGCTTCATCATTAATTGAAAAATAGGACCCATTGTCGATAAAGGTTTCCTGTCAGCATCGGCAAAAAATGTAAGAGGGAAAATTGAAATCATGTTTACTCTTCTGCCTTCAAGCTGTGTTTGAAAGATCCCATGAAATACTTTTCAGTGTTAGTTTAATTTCACTTGATAGCATCAGAATCCGACTGAGCCCTGCTAGGCACAGGTAAGCCAGTCGATTTCCATGGTTTACAAATTTGTGGATTTGCAAACTATGGACACGGTTTCATAAGCTGTGCACTCTAATGACCCTGCGTTGCAAATAGCCAACAGAGATCTATGGATGGACACAAGATCCATCTTCATGCTATCTATATTAAAAAAAAACATTTTCTACAGTCAGAAATTATTTTTGTTCACATTTCTCAGAAAGTGGTGGGGGGTTTTCTTTCAGCAGTAGGATAATGCTTCTTGGAAGTGTCATGTGAGAGCTGCAGTTCTTTGGCCCGGGAATGCAGGATGGATGATGACAAGGGAGGAGCTGAGAGGGTGATGATTCAAGAGGTACCAAGCTGAAATGGGTCCTCAAAACATCTGGATTCATACTGTAGCTGTTCCTATCTTACAGTAGTTATGAAAAATGTTCAATTTGGTGCCAATTCGGTCTGGATGGAGGTTCATGCTGTGGTTTTGGGTGGAATGACCTGCAAAGACAAAGATAGACGACCTGTCCCAATGGCCCTGTCCACACCCCGTCTGAAAATAAATCTCCCATGCAGAGTCTGGGGCCGTGTTTTCATAAGCGGATTTATATGACCATTTTTATTCTCTGTGCACACTGCATTATAAATGCAATGTAATGTAATCACAAGAGCAGAGGTAAGAACGGTGGCCAAAGTCTGCTTTGTGTAAAATGGAGCAAGATTTTCACCTTTCATGCCACTCAAACTTAAATCCCAGTGCATATAAAACGGCTTGTAACTCAAAATTTGATATTTACACTTGAGACATTTATAGACCAGGTAAATTGAACGACCAATGGGACTATAAAACCCCACCAGTGCAAAAACACACACATGGAAGTCAAACAGAGAATCAGGCTTTATGGGACTCCTTGTCTGTGCATCTTCGGCTTTGCATTAATTAAATCTAGAAATAGTTTTTATCACTCAGTAGTAAACAATAAAAATGCAATCTCTTCTTTCTTTCAAGTACGCAATAGCCATTACAGTGTGACTGTGTCGTCTTACAACCAACATAACACTCATTAACATACACAACATTCAATATACAACTTACATCCTAACACATAACATTACAGTACTAACAGACGTGACAAAACATGAACACACTGAACACAATGACAGGGTGAGGACAGCCTCTAACAAATAATGATAATGCGATCGTTCATTTCAGGGCAGTGGTATTACAGTTCCTCTGTACTCATCCCACTGATTAATTTAAAGAATACATGTAAATATGTATACATGTACCTTCAAAATGCATCTGCCTAATTATACACACTTGAGTAGTTTGCCCAAAAGTTTGAAGCTTTGACGGTCATGAAAAAAGAGAGTAATATTTCAAGTTTACGCACAAGTGCAATGCTTACTTCAGAGAGGAAAACTTGATCAAAAAAAGTGAATATTGTGTAACTTGTGTTAACAGTTTCTTAGCACTTATGATTTTAGTTTTGTTTTAAGGACCAAATTTGATGTAGTCCACATATCAAGTGATTGATGGAGTGTCTTTCAATGGGATGCTTTGTCCTCATTTCCGTTGTCATATGTCAAGGACTTGTTCAACATTTTGGTAGTACACTCATCCCTTTACTCTCTTAGAGTTAAATGAGAAGATGAGACTTTCATTTCTGTCTGTCAAATACACTGGAGCCACGACGTGATTAGCTTAGCTTAGTTTAGCTTAGCAAAAGAGACTGGAAAATAGTGGAAACTGCTTTCCAGCACGTCATATTTGTGTTTTAAGTCTTTATACGTAAAAAAAAATCAAACTGTAAAAGTGACTAGTTGTGGTTTTATGGGGGATTTTGTGTATGATGTTTCTTTGGCTGAAAGAAGGGACCTGTTTCGTCTTCACAGTTTCCAACAAGTTTCACCTCGCCAAAAAACAGCTGAGTTTCCCTCTCTTCTTCAGACAGAGCCAGTCTAGCTAATCGCTCCTGCTTTCAGTCTTAATGCTAAGCTATGCTGCTAACTGTCTCCTGGCTCTAGCTTTTTAAATGTTAGCCTTTTTATTGTCAGCAGGGAGAGCTGTCGATTAAAACTGGGGTTATGTTATATGAGACGTTAACATTCAGGCCATCAGGACTTTTCTCCATCTCTATCGTTACAGACAGAAATGAGAGTGGTCTCAATCTTTCCATTCCACCCACCTTTAGCCAGTAAGAACAATTCTTTCAATCTCCAATAAACGTATTTTAATTTGTGTGAAGTTGAACTTTATATGCAATTTATTAACGTATGAACAGGAGTCTGGTTGTGCTCACCTCTCAAGCCGGACAACCCTGGAGCCCCAGCAGGCCCCAGTGGTCCACTATCACCCTTCTCCCCCTTTGGCCCTGGAGGACCTGCAGAAAAAAACACGAATATATTCACAATTAAAGACAGAATGCAGCGGTAAACTTTTCAAACAATGTCAAATTTGAAACCAGTAGATACCATTTGTAGATCCTGCATTACTCACATCAGGCTGTATTTATATGCAGCCAAATCAAAGTAAAAGGCAAAACTTTACTCTCAGTCAGTTTGTGCTGTTAAAGCTTTGCCCCACATGTTTTCAACACTGGTGTAGGCTTTTAACTGAGAAAAACAACATCAAGCTAGTTAAGGAAAAGTTCAGTGAGCTTCTCCTTTTAAGTAACACGGAAAGTTACTTTGTGAACCAGCAAACCAGCTGTACTATTAAATACAGCTTTACTTAACGCAGCATGTTATCGTTCCCAACAAACAAGTGAAGAAAGTTCCCCTTTTGTACAAATTTGCCAAAATATGACTGTCTCTGCATCTTTGTGTTTTATACATTCACTTTAAAGTCATAATTCACAACATGACAATTAAAAAAGTGCAGTTTTTTTTGTGTAAAGTTGACCGACACGGCCTGGTCTCAAGTCATTGGATTAATATTAGCACCATGTTCACCATACTTAAAGGGCACATTGTTTAGATGTTTTGATGCACCTGCATTTTTTACACACCATAAACTGTATAAAGAATGGACAGAGCAAAATTCTGCTTTCAGTGAAGCCAACATATTAAGAGTTCCCCCTAATGACAGGTTGCAGCATTGTTATGAGTATAATATGAGTTAAACTATAAAATTAAAATACAAGTCAAATCTTTTCTCAACCCAAGATGCTGATGTGGTGGCTATAGATATTATCAGGCTGGTTTTATGTTTAAGTCATTTTTATTAAAAAAAGGTATAACAACACAATGATTGACAGCTCTGTTGACAATGGCAGATTCTGCTGCGCTGTGTACGCCGGATTAAGCAGAGTAGAAGAGGAGCGGCAAGAGGAAATGTAACAAACACTACAACAAGCTTCATTGAACTTCCATAACCATGAATGTCTGCTTCAAACCAACACAAAGAATCTGTACTGATCCGAGGGATCTTTGATGTTAAATGAGTGTTGTGAGCGGAAGCAGCTCTTCCAGCTACTCTCTAGATTCTGGCTCCAAATGCACCGTCACGGGGGGATTTTGGCTTCATCTTTGTACAATGGGTAGAGGTCGGCATCTTTGTCCATCTTATTATAAAATCTATGTTACATACAGGGAGGTCTTTCCTGACCCCAGTATAGTGCTCTCATCATTGTGAAACCTTTTCAGTGATGCTAGAAGGTAAAAAAGACAATTCTTTGGATCCCTGATGCTTCCATAGATTGTGTGCTTGCCTTTTCACTTCATGCATGTACAGATTCATACTTAAAGGAAAATAGTTTTCCACAATGTCTTCCCAAATTCACCATTAAAAAACAACTGGGCCAGGTGCAGACAGCTCCACTGCCATTGGATATGACCCAAATGTTGTATGCCCAAAACACGTCAAAGAATATTTAAGGGACTAATTAAACCCTCACATCACACTTACCAAATCATTTTTTTGCACCAGCAACAGAAGATTAGACACCTCATTAATACACTCATAACAAGCACTTTGAAAAATGGGCCATGTGTCTGTCAACTAATATCCAGCGTGTCTCTATCACAACCTCATGTTGGATCTTCTTGAATCTTTCCTGCCAACACTAAGGAAGGATATAATCATGAAGATTATCATTTGTAAAGTGAACACAAAGGACTAAAATTTAGGTCAGAGAGAAATATGCGAGCCTTTATTTTTTAAAGATAAGGATTTTTATCAGCATCGAGAAATTAAGCCATATTTAAGTTCCCCTGACACTTGCGCGCGCGCGCGCACACACACACACACACACACACAGCAGCTAAAACTGGGTCTTATAACTGGTGTAAAGACTCAGTCCAAAAAAGTTTGTTGTGCTTGGAGAGAGTGAGTGAAAAAAAGTCAGAGTGAAAGAGAGAGAGGGACAGAGATATACACAGAGAGAGAGAGAGAGAGAGAGAGAGAGAGAGAGAGAGAGAGAGAGAGAGAGAGAGCTCTGGCCACAATGGGAACCACATGTTTAAGGAGATAGACCAAAACACAGCTTGTGGGAATGTTCAGTGCTTGTTTTTGTCCTGCGGATCTGATCGGTCACAGCTCTAATGTTCTTCATTTACATGTTTTTGATGCTGTGCAGCGTTGAGATACAGATCTTGTTGCTGCAGCCCCGAGCTGCTGCTGCTGCTGCACATACCTTAACCAGCGAGGCAGGTGATGTGACCGTGAAAAAGTCACATCAAGAGTGCGAGGCCGAGCCACAGGACCATTTAAGTGCATGTGTGTGTTCTTGTATTTCTAAACCTCTAAGGCAAAGAGCGCAAGCTCAGAAAGTGTCCGAAATGATTGCTATGATATGGTTCAGGGTCAGGTTAAAGGTTGGGTGTCGATCCGGGGGAAAAAAAAACGACAATAATTTGACCATTTTTATTTTTTTTATTTTTCCTCTCAAAGATTCTCACTCTAGTTTGAGCTTCTTCAAGCAAACGTTTTGTCCTTTTGTAAACTTGATATAATGAGTATTTTTCTGCCTTTTTCTTTTAACAAACCTGTGCTACAGTATTTGCTATTTTCTTACATTTTAATTGCAAAAATCATCAGAGAATTGATAAATGATTAACCAGAATAATAATCTGAAAATGTCTCTGTAATGGTTAAAGAACTTAACTCATATACTGTATATGCCCCCTCTAGTCCTCTAATCCATACAATTCACACGCATAGGGATGGCCTTCAGATCACAGTAATTACATACAATGTATAGCTACGAGCTAACTAGAGAGCGCTAACATTAGCCTGCTAACACAACAATGCAGGCCACAGGTGATTGCAGCTCGAGCCAAGGAGTATTTTGTCCAACGCTTGTCCTTTGTGTGAACACGAGTGGCGTGGGGTTGGAGGTGTGTCACCGGACGAGAGCATAGGCTTCAATATGGTGGATGTGTCGCCAAGCAGCGGTTTATTTTGGTTGCATGCTGGTGCTCAATCTACTGGATCAAAAAAGTCACACATTCTTCTTTTAAATAACAGAGTACTCTTTGAAAAGGAGTAAACATCTCTCGCTGTTGGGTTTTTATTTTGATCTTTATTGGTTTTAGTCTACTCCACTGGATTTCAAAACAGCCCTTTTGTGTGGGCACATCTGCAGCAGAAAAAGAAATGCTAATTATTAGGACTTATCAGCACAAGTTTATAGTTTGGAAAGTAAACCTGCAAAAAATCTTCTCATGTTCTGTTCAACATCTGTGTGTGTGTGTGTGCATGATCAGCTTGGGAGAAGACACTCCGGTGGTCTCAAAGAAAATGCATCCTTGTCAACAGTTTGTTTTAACAGAGCTTCACATAATTGATCTTTTGGCTTTCAGAGTCGGAGTTGTTCAATTTAGCTGACGTCGGTTCCACAAAAACAACCCAATCGTTCCCTCCAGGATCAGCCTGAAAACATCTGACGTCACCGAGTGTGAGAATACAACACAAGTGTGGAGTTCAGGCACCTCCATCCAACATCCAGACAGATCATTCTCAGTGCAGAGAGAGCTTGTGTTTTTGTATGTGTCACTTAAACATGTGAAAGAGACACACAATCTCTTACACACGGTGACAACATACATGTTGAATGTAACGGGAGATAAGGAGCGTGTTGCGAAATTCATCACAGTGACGAATGACGAGCGGAATTATCAGGGTTTATGTTATTTGAGAGTACAAGCATCTTAAGCAGGAACAGATGGACACAACTGTGGTCAGAAGGAGGCTGAAATGTTCAATGTATCCCTGAACTAGAGGGACAGGCTGGTGTTGAAAAGCGATTTGTTTTGATGGAGGATTTAGAGCTGAACCGCATGACGTACCTCTACTTTATAGAGTGACGCTGTTACACAGATACACTTATTGATGGTTTGAATATAAGTAGATTTCAAAAAGAGGCAGTTTTTCTACACCTTTTTTTATTTTTTACAAACAGTATCACAGAAAGTTATGCATTATGTCTCTCTCTCTCTGTCTTTTAAAGCTTGATTTGTTGCTCGTCCAAAGAGTGTCTTACTCTGTTTAGAGTGAGTCAGGATGAGTTAGTGTAAAGGAGCTTCTTAAGTCTTTTTGAGCATAGTTTGGCTCCACAAAGGATATCAATTGGTCACATGTAAAACTTATTTTTCCAAAAATGTTTTCTGGATGCTGAAAAAACACTTTAAAGGGATAAACATCTTCTTTCATTTTGTAGAGATACCAAAAAATGTTAGAGATACGATTGACCAAATAAAAAGTAAGCTGTCAGAAGTTTGTGTGTCTGGAAAGGCTTTGGTGTGTAAAAGCCAGACTTCACTGAGCTATAGGACTCGTCACAAGTAAAGAAAACATGCCAGTCAAAATGTGCATTAATGGTCATCAGATGACATGAAGGCTAAAAAATGTTTCCAGACCTCAAAACTGCTCAATCAAACTCATAACACACAACCAAGTTAAGAAGATCAGCCGCTTTCAGCAACAACAGGACGTTCATCCTAATCTACACATTTTGCGTTATATCAGTGGTTCTCAACTTGTGGGTCGGGACCCAGGGGTGGGTCACAGAGTGGTTTCCAGTGGGTCCCAAAATGTGTCAAAAAGTCTATGAAGCGCTGTTTCAACTTTTTTGTTTTGTTCAGTCTCATAGCGCTGTCATACGTTTCATACCGTCTTGAGATCCTAACTGCACCATTGTGCAATAAATAAAATCTCATGGGTTGAAAATGTTCAGAAATGTAGGTTGTGATTTCGCATTAAGGAGGTGGTGGTGGGTCCTGAGGCTAGACCAGTGGAGAACCACTGCTCTACAGTATATCAAGGCTTGAAGAGTTATGTTAATTTGGCACAATAAGGGGCGTGGTTATTCTTTTTAAGATTTATTTTTGGCCTTTTGTTCCTTTATTGGAGAGATGGGACAGCGGAGAGAGTGGGACATAAGAGAGAGAGTGAGAGAGTGAGGAATGACATGCGGGAAAGGAACCCCATATTCGAACCCGGGCGGCCCATTTTGAGGACTTAAGCCTCTGTACATGGGGCATGCAGATTAACCACTCAGCCACCGGTGCCCTGTTGCATGGTTGATTTGACTGACAGGTGGGCGTAGCTGTTTGCTATGGGAGGATAGGGATTCACAAATCCTGTTAATGACCTTGAACTGTTGGCAATAAGTTTTAGATTATGCTAGCTTGATAACGAGCGAGATGATCAAGTTTCAGCAGCCAAGATATTCATTCAGCCCACCTTCACTCCACCTCTTTATTTGCGTCTCCATAAGCAGGAAGTTAGTTAGTGAAGTGAACATTTCACAACAGAGAACACAGCTTTGTTGGGCTTTATAACGCCTCTTCAGAAACCAATGGGTGACATCACTGAGACTACATTCGTATTTTAAACAATCATTGCTATTGCCACAGGAAAATGTTGTGACATACATTTTGGAGCCATTTAAATCTGGATAACAATGAAGTCACCTTGCAACGAAATCCCAGAGCAATATTAGCTAAAGAGAAAAAGAGAAATATTTTCTGTTGCCAATTATGTCAAGCTAGGATGGAGTTGTTTTAAAAAGAAAGTGGTTGACTAATAGCTAAAAGAGACACAATCAAATGTTAGTAATAAAGTAATCAGAAACATGTGATTAATTCCCCCAATAGGCTCATATTACGGTAATTAATGATCTGTTTAACAGCTGGTCCCTCCCCCTGGGGAGAATATGAATCCCCCATCAAAGAAGACTCCAGGCGCTACTTGAAACAGCTTCTCGTACTCAATAAAACAATTGTGGCAATGATAGTGTGTGAGAAGAAACAAAGGCGAACGACCTGAATAATAAAAACAAGAGAAAGGAGGGTAAAGAAAAAGAAGAAGGCAGCCCGAGGGGAACAGAACAGAGGAAGATAAACATGGATAGAGATGTATAAACCTTTTTTGGGCTGAGTGCCTGCACGCTAACAACAAACAAATGGGCTGCGCAGCTCCAACTAATGAAAGAGCTGAGTGGTAGAGTTTTCATTCGAGATGTTGCGTCTAAATTTAACCCACAATTGTTTCCAGGCTCAGCGGGAACAGCATCCCACCCACATGTGAAGCAGACTCCAGATCAGGGGTCGCATTCGTTTTGAGTTGCCATCAATCAGCGCGGGCCGCGTCCCCTGCCAGCATTACGACATAGCATACTGTTACTGATTTGAACAAGCCTGAGGAGTCACTGAGTGCCCTGGCAGTGAGATTCCTACCACGTCGGGAATAATCAGATCTCAACAGATTGGAGGAAGAACATTGAACATTGAGCACTGCTCAGTTCCCCGGGCAAGTAATCCTGCAGTGTAAAATCACATTTGTATGATTGGGTCACTTGCATTCAATCAAACTGAAAGCATCTATTGGCTCAGAAGAGGTTTTGTAAATGATCTTTCTGAACACAGAGTTTCACCCAAAGAGGTTCATTATACGAAGATTTTCAGTTCTCACGTTCCCACGCTGCGGTCGTGTATTTTCTTTAATGTAATTTTGCTCTTACAAGAGGAGAACACTCACCAATAGATGTTGTTGCTGTTAGGGCTGCACAATAAACTCTCAATGTTATGAAGATCACGATATGAGCATTTGCTATGAAAGTATCGCAAAAGTCTATATCGTACCAAAATAAGAAAAGCTATTTCATCCAAACAAGCATGTTTTCTCACTCAGCATGTTTACAGTTTAGAAGGCTAATTAAATGCTTGATTTCGATTGGGCAATTGCACAAGCAAAAGTCTGGGACGCGGCTCTTTTCATAAAATCTGGAGGACTCACTGTAATCATATCAATCCGCTGAAATAAGTCCAGTTAATGTGACGGATTAAAGGAGAAGATAAAAGCATTGAGAAGCAGATCAAATACGCTAAACTGCACGCTATGACAGAGCCTGCCCTGATGTGGGATCTTGCTTTTGTTTTTTTTTCTTAGTGTAAATAGGAGTGTGTTGATGACGTGCTGGAGGATCGCTGGTTTGCATTAACCTTCCAGCTGCTTGTGGCCTTTAGCTCTTCATCTGATGACGTTTGTCAAACTGATCTGCCGGCTAAACAGTGCAGAATATGTCTATACTTAGTTTTGTAACTTTTATCAAAAAAGGAACAAAGCCCCACTAACTCTCGATTAACACATTGCAAGATATCTTGCTTCTTCGTCATTTAAGCCAGAAAAAAAGTGAAATAAAGTGGATTTTGAAAGATTAATTTCACAGGGACTTAAACCCCAGAGGTCTGGACAGAAGTCATAAAATCACTGTGAAAATAACAACAACAGAGCTTTCTCTTACGTCAGTAGCATGAACACATGTGTTGAGTCATTTTGATGTTAGGTTAGAGGGGGAATACCATTACAGGTTGGCCATGCTACCAAGCAGGTCCAAAACAGTGAGCCAAAGCACGGCAGAGCCACCGCCTGCTGCGAGGACTCAGGGGGAAACATGTGTCCACAGCTTGGCTCCATTACACTGAGCGTGTGGGAAAACAGAAGTACTGACATGACTCAGAATTTCATCACAAGAATTGGATTCAATAACAAGATTCAACAACTTTATTTCGGCTACGTGCCTCGCCAAATTCCTAAGTTAGAAGGGTTTTTTTTTTTCGGTTTTGCATGTAAGACTTTTGTTTTCAACATAGAATACACAACTAGGTTTAGGTAACCCTTGGTGATTATTTGAGAAATGTACTATTTGGGGCTTGTTTTACACCGGGCAAGAGTCTTTGAAATTGAAGTCAAAAAAGTCACTTTTCAATCCAACTCAGTCTCAATTCTACCTTCAACATCTCGATGCCTTTTGACCTGCAAATCACCAAGTCAAAGCAAACTGAACAGCAGCGTTTAAGCTCACTTCAAGGGCACTTAGGGGAAGCAATTCAACCAAAGAGAGAGAGGCACTTAAGACTTCTCAAGTGCCCCTTTGGTGTTGAACTTGGACCAGAATGAAGCACAGAGATGTCTCCTTTGAGAACAGCCAAGTCCTCTTTTAAATAGACATTTCAAGATTCAATTCGAACAGGCATTCACTTTGCTTTGCTGACCTTCAAATATGGTGAGGTTCTTCAGGACCATGGAGTGCTCCCAGTCTTTCAGGCGGAGGTCCTCTGCGATCGTGTTGAGGATCTCCATCTCGTTCCTCAGCTGGGCCTCCGTGTGGACGTGGGTCACCCACAAACTGCTGGTGTCCTCTGTGATGTTGCTGATCTGGATCTGAGCAGCAGGAGCATGGGCAGAGGAAGTGTCAACAGCACTATTTCATGAGCATGACAGTAAGACAGTAAGATTCCCTCATTGTGCCTTAAAATCTAGCCTTTATAATGTATGTTTTAGGTATGGTATAATTTGTTCAAAGTTGTTTTGGGGTCTTTTTGTTGGGAGGAGAGAGTGGGGGATGACATGCTGCAAAGGGACAAGGTCAGATTCGAACCTACAGTCGCTGTGATGACGACTATAGCCTCCATACATGCGGCAAGCAACACAACCGCTCGGCTATCGGGCACCTGTGTACAGTATGAATTCTAACTTTTAGCTAAGAACGAATATTTTTCAGCTGTATGTGTATTTCAATGATTATGATGTATTATTCAAATATTCAAAGAACCTGCAAGTCTTGTATCTTCACATGATGAAAACTGATGTCATTGGCGAAGGTATGATTGACAGCTCCCACCGTCCAATTAACCTCGTCCAGTTTCTCTCTGAGCCTGCTCAATTGTCCTGAGGTTTCCCTGTCAGAGGACAGGAAACAAACTGAACTTTAGTCTTTATCTTTATGAAATTCAAAGGGTGAAGCGTGCCAAATGAGGCTTTTCTGTGTGGTATGAATTGTACCTGAGCAGGACATCGTGGTCGCGGAGCCAGATGGAGGATCTGGACACCTCTGCGTTCAGGCTCGTCAGGTTCCTGCTGGCGGAGCTGCTCAGAGAGGACAACCTGTCGTCCAGCTGCACCAGGTAACCCTCTGACTGAAGGGAGTTCGCCTGGATACTCCTCAGCTCCAGCTCCAGGCCCTGTAAGTGGAAGATTTTAGCTTGAAGTTCAGCTTTATCATAGTTATCTTGTTTATTAGCAGCTTTAAACACCATCGCTACAACACGTCCATTGCTGCACATACAGTATGACGCAAAGTGCAGAAATTGTTCACATTTGGAGAAACTTGATTTTAACAGCACTAGAAGGAAAATAGTTAAAGTACAAAAACTTGTTTTGTAACAATTAATTACCATTTAAGCTACATATCACTCTAGTGCTGCAAAGTGACGATATTTAGCAGGTTCCTGGAAGATGAACGTTAATGTATGCATGATATGTTTTACTGTTAAAGAAAAGCAGGAAGCATGTACGAGACAAGATCAGCAATGAGATAGGAAGAATTACTCTGTATGCAGGGGGGGCAGAAAAATCCTCATAAAATCAAAATATTTCACAGTAGTTTCAACGTGAGCTACAATGTGCTTCTACTGTTCACGTGTGAACAGAGCTCAACTGTGATCGACCACTTTTTCAGCAGTTCTGATTCTTTAAGTTAATTTCCACCTTCAAATCCTCCATTGACATTTCAGAAAATCCTTCAATATCAATATTTTTAATCCTGGAACCAAACCAACCAGCTCCCATATTACTCATGACAATTAAACGTTTGATAAATAGATAGAAGATAAATCTACATTTTGAGAGTTTAGAGCTGTAATTAGAACACGTTTCATTCACTTTAATGATGAAAGAGTGAGAAGACTCTGATTTGCATTAAAAAAAAATGCATCCCGCAAACCTTTGGGATTCCAATGAGAACCACAGATACACAGACCTCTTTTATTGTAGTGTTTAAAGTATTAATAATCATTTTTGTGATATTTGTAGTTTCTATGTAGTGTGTTGAACCTCCTGTGAACTTCAGTGGTAGCAACATTTCCATGGTAACATCAGAGACGTTGTTGTGACACTAGGACTGTGGGTGGTGGAGTTCTTTTTCTCTAGGTCATGAATAAACCATGCTTTTCTTAAAACGAGCTTAATATCATATGAACTTTTGTCTTCTACAGGAGCACATTCAATCGTTTTACACTGAGGAAGCTTGTGTTAAGTCTACCTTGGATGGTTATGACATTAAGGCTAATAATCAAATCCGCTATGGAGCGAAGGAATGTTTTTTTTACTGCTGGAACCACACTGCTGAACTCTAACGGAGTGAGAAAAAGACGAACCAGTTTTAATGTTTACACAGCACAAATGAACTGTTGCTTTCAGACAAATGTCAACATTTAGAAATCAATCCTTTCGTCATCGTTTCACTCCTGTAACAGTTCCCAGGTCTACAAAAGCTCATGTTTCCTCTCTTTGCTCTTGTGTCGGACCTTGATGAGGATCTCCAGCCTCTGCAGCCAGTCACTGTGGTTCTGGAAGAGGTTCTCCAGCTTCCAGATGTTCTCCAACATGTCAGCCTGAGTGGAAGCCTCGCCCAGGTCCTGCTGGGAGCGCTCCGACATCCGGGTCACGTTCTCCATCAGCACTTCCTGGCGCTGTGAAGACACCTGGGAACGAGAGACTGGGGAGGAGAAGAGAAAGATGGAGAGAGTTACAAATCAGTTTTGAGTGTCGATTTACTGATCCCTCAGCAAAGTCCCCAAATCGAGTATCGTTTACAACCAATCACTACTGACTGAGCCAGCATGTAAATGTAGAGCAGATGTTGGATCAGTCACTTGCACTAATTCAGGTGCTCGCTTCTTGCTAAATGTATTGTTTTGTCAAAATAAAACCTAAATATTGTTATGACTTCGAAACCTGTTTTCCGGAGTTGGCTCTCTTGTGATGTTTTCAGTGCTGCACTGAAAGCATATTGTGGAAATTCTGTCTTTATTTTGACTGATGTTGAAGTTGGCCTTTGCATGATGCTGTCCATCCAATTCTTGCTGGAGAGAAAACATGAATCCAGAGGGTTTTTCCTTTACAATCTGACATGGATCCCCTAATAGGAATGGTATAGATTTCATAAAAAAACATTATTTTACATTTATCTGATAGCTGTACTCTCATCTTACTTTCCAGAAGAAGATTCTATAGAAATCAAAAAAACAATACAATACATATAGAACTAACTTTAAACGTTTATTATATTTGGGTTAGAGGTTGTATTTTTAGCGTGATTAAAAGATGAGTGGTTCTACCAATGTTGGTTCACAGCTATGTTGTTGGTCTTTCCTCTTCACTGTAAGCCAAAATGTCGACTTCTTCATGTTAGCATATGTTATATGCGAAGTTAACCTACATTACACATGACACCACATGGAGCATGTTTTGATGAATTTCAAACCCAAAAAAACAGAAAGAAACAGACGTAAGAGGAAAAATGTGTTTTCCCTTTTTGGTTGTGTTGAGATTATTGACAGAACAAGATCTAAATTACAACTTGTTTATTTAGCTGGAAAATCACATTTGCTAACAGTTAACACATTACCAAGGAACGTTCCTCGTCTTTCTTTTGGCTGTGGCATAAAGGCCACTTCTTCTTTTGCCTTTTCTCTGTTCTCCACCGTGCCTAATGAGGAAACGCTCCTTGGTTTCATGTTATGTTGGGAGCATGTTGCATGGTAACGGCTCGATAGCCCGGGAGATATTTTGAAACCAGATCCATTACGCCATGACAAAATGCTCTCAGCAGGGACCAACGCCTGCAAAAAACACTTTTGATGGAGAAAAAAGGGATGGCGTGGAAAACAAGTGGAAGCAGATGACTCCCTCCACAAATGCTTTTTGACACTCCAATGCACCTTCAAAACTGATATTACACTATTTCTGTACCCAAGAGAGCTGTAGTGTTTCTCTGTATGTGTGGCTACATGAGTTAGCATCAAAGCTTAGAAACATCTGCATGACGTCAGAGCAAGAAAAGTTCTGCAAAGCCACCCCGGCTGCAAACAAACCATCTAAATTCCCACTCATTATGTGTGTTAGCTTCATTCCTAATGACCTGAAGAAAGAAATAATCTGAAATCTATCCACTACACAGGGTGCTTAATTGCTAAATGATGGTCTGTCAGCAGCAGCAACACACACAGACATAAATTTAACATCACCACAATCTGATAGGAGGGCATTCTCAGTGGTTATTCCCCTTAAAATGAAGACGAAAAGGAGAAACAAGACTAAACAGTTGATGAAGGACAAGACAGAGGTTAAAAAAGAACGCATGAGAAATGGGATCATATAATTACTTGGGTATAAAAACACTTTCAACAGCTTGCAGCATGAATAGGGCACGGTGGCAGGAAATCCAAAAATATGTCCCTAGAGCAGGAACTGAGCAGCACCAACATTAACACTTACACATGTAAATATTCAACTTTGCCTTAAACTTGAGGGCATACTTCGTAAGTGACCTTTTTGTTTTCACTTATTTCCCATATTATTAGCCCTTGGCATTTACTTTTTCTTACTCTTTGTGGAGGTTGTGTTTGGTATTTGTTTGTAGCTTGGCTTTATTGAACAGCATTTCTACTGAAGCTTTTGAATGTCTCAGGGTACCAATTTAGAGTCTCAATGGAGTGGAAATGTACAAGTCAAATTGTCCAGAAGACCTGTGCATGGGACCCACATTTTTGTCAGAGAATCTTGTCAGACAAATCTGAGTTACAAAAGGAGCAGCGGCCTCGTGTTAATGGAATCTAAGCATGGTTGCCAGATTTTTCTGAAATTTGTCAGAGGAACCACAGTGTGGTTTTGCAAGTTTAAGGTGTAGGATTACATTAGTTAACCACAGTTTGGGGCTGTGGATTCTCACAGTTCAGGACAAATATGTGCTAACGGAGTGAAGACATAGATATAACTTCAATCCTGTCTTGTTACCGGAACACATTTGAGTAAATTATTCATTGTGTATCCTCTCAATTCCATAATCAATCACCAATGGAAATCAATCTCCACTAATTCATGTCTGTGAAACTGCTATTCTGTAAACACAGAGAGTATTGAATATACTATCAAACATGCACAGAGGTCACTGTCAGGTAACTACATGGATAATAAACACTTTTCCATTTTTCATTTCCACTTTGGAGCTGTGAATAAGCTGTGAACACAACACCGATATTTTATCACGTTACAAAGTTCATTTGCCAAACTTGTTACCTAATTAGACCCGAACAAGTACCAGTTGGTGAGGCACACACTTTGTATATTAACAGATCATAAATTGGCCCATTAGCAGCTGTTATCACTACAAATTCAGAATGTGGATACTGGGTTTATTGAAGCAAAACTGTGCAGTCAGGTTTAGGCACCAAATCGACCTTGTTAGGTTTGGAAAGAAGGTCATGGTTTTGGTTGAAAATACAACTCATATTAAGTGAAGGAAGTGGGATACAACCAGTAAAATAAATCAACATTGACCTTTGGACTCATATGAGAAATGAAACCTGCACTGTTATCAAAATCTTTAACTCTCTTGGCACCCTAAATTATTTTTGGAATATTTACAGGACGATTTAGTGAGCTTAACAAGAAAATGAAAAATGCATTAACACACAATGCTCAGATCATTTCCTCTGCATAGTGCAATGATGGTATATTACAAAACAGAAATTAGGGTCTTAACTCGCTCTTTATGTCAAGTTAGGATTTAAAGCTTAATCAGAATAAATCCCAGATCTCTGGGGAAAAAAGTCGAACATTTATCTAGTGTTTTTGAAAAGCGATAAATATACCCCATGAGCTGTTATACATTTACCCTAATGATGTCAAACTCCTGTTGAATTACAACATGAAAGATTAGCTTTGAGTGTGACTAATGAGACAATTTTGAGAAATAGACTGCAAGAAGAAATACAGGCCTGATAAATTCAATTCAAACCTTTCATTCTGCCCCTCAGCTTTGTATCAAATCCATTTGTGTCTTTTCCATTCATAACCTTTTCTTTGCACTTTACACTTACATATATACACAGAAAGACATGGCAGCAATATGCAAAAACAGATCAGTCCAAAATTCACAGCTTCATGGTATTGGAATTGGTCTGCAGAGAAGAAGACGCATAAAACTATTGTATCAAATGTCGGGAAAGGAGGTCAGTACATCAGCTGGGCTTCAGTGTGTAATGTGAATGGATTATGCATTATCTTTCCAGTTCTGACAGGGCTGGACCAATCTCATTCTGTGCCCTAGGAAGGCTTTCCCTGGTACATATCGCCCCATTTTTAACTATAAACCACAAACAAAGTCTTACCAGCAAAAAAAAAGAACAAAAAATAAATGACGGTGGGCCCCACAACGTAAGGAAAATTATATAGTCCCCACAAATATAGTTAAACAGGTACACACACGCACCCACACACACAAAGCCTCCAGTGAGACAGACAGGATGGCTGGACAGTGTCATGGTTGGGGCAGACAGAGAAGACAGAGGGAGGTCTATTAGGGCTGCATTCCTCTTTGGGCAAAGCCAAAGGCAACATGGTGCCTTTTATAAATCTCTTTATCTGCAGCCTGTGCATTTGTGCATGTGTCTACAATGGTGCAACGTGTGTGCATGCAGTGTGACCAAGAACAACTGATCAACACGCAACACTAAAACAATTCTTAAAATGTGTTTGTATGTTAATTCTAAATCTGCAAATTTGTAACCTGTGTCCTTGATTGGATAATTCAAGTTTCTTCTATTTTAAAGTAAAACTTAATATGGTAAGTACATCAACACTATAAAATGGCCTGGTGTCATATACATGTTTCAATAAATACTTACATGTATGTGTGATTACAGAAAGCTTTATTTAGCTTTCAAAAAAGACCCTACCATTTCTAACTTGGTGAAAGTCCCAAAGAACTCCAATGTCTATCAAAGTGATATACAGATGAGAAACACGGGTTTAATGGTGCAGGGTAATATATATTATAAAACAGCTGAAATCAAAATAAGACAGGAGGTGTGATGATTCAGTTTGGAAATTTCTCAGCATATGACATTTTTTTCCTCAACATTTGTTCCATCTTAAGCTTAAAATTTCACAATTTGTATTTTTTTTATAATGACCATTCCTGCCAAAACAAAAAACAAAGCTTTGCAAGGGATATGCAATTAATAGACTCAAGACAAGACAACTTTCATTCACACATGTTTTTACTCTTAAGTAAATGTTAACATATGAAGTCAGATTTCCTTCTTGATTAAGACATTCACCAATAACCACCATCCATACTGAGATGTTTTGCCCCATCTAAAGCAGATAAATAATCCATACATGTCGCAGGCAGTCAAGTATTAAATTAAATAATAGTGAACTCATCATGTTAATCTTTATTGTGGAATTGAATGTACATAATCAGAAAGAGAGTCTAAAATGAAATCTCAAGGTGAGTTTATTCAATGTTATGAAAGTTCTGCAAAGCCAGCTTTTATTTCCAAACAGAGCTATCATGTTCAGTGTGTGTTCTACTTTATCTAAATGGTGAATACTTTGTGCAGTTGTGGATCAGATTGTATACAATCCACAGACAGTCTGAAAAAGTTTGATTTGGAGACCACACTAAATCAGAGTGGTCCGGTTGAGCTGTTGGAAAAAAGTAATCTCTTGTTTTTATGATCTGGAACCCTCATCTTACCACAACTGTAAGGATCTTTGTTACCAAAATAAAAGAAAGAATGTAAATATGATTACTTCGAAGTCCATTTATCAATCATCGTGTAGGCCCAACTTTACAACAACATCTCCAACGCTGAATAATAGTTTGTATAACCACTGAAAGCACCTCAATGGAGAAGGAAAATTGGCCAATAGACATTGTTTGCCCACAGCTCTTTTATCACTGGACCTCCATGAAGGCATCAGATATATCTGACAGCGTTAGGACAGAGTTCAGAGCCTCTCCTGGCCTCTCGACCTAACCGCCTCCACATTAATCTTAAAAAGACACAAACCTGATAAGGTACGGATGTCAACTGGTTTTGACTTGACTTCAACCAGAAAATCTTGTTGAAAGCTTGTCCCAATCTTCCAGTAATCCAACCCAAACTCTTCAAAGCCAGAACAAACAGTTCTCCCATGTTGAGTCTGATCTGTAGAGTACCTTGAGTAACCCTTTAAAGCGGAGGAAGGGTCAGGTGTCAAAACTCTGATAAAAGACAGAACAAAGGCATTTTAAGGGGCCAACAAAGGCTGGGAATGATGGTATGTTCAAACTGAATGAAAGGTAAAATCTTAGCACTGCAACTTTCTCCATTATCCTCAATTTATTTTTCGACTTATACTTACTTTAAAGTTGACATATTATGAAAAATCCACGTTTACAGTGTTTTTGAACATATATTTGGGTAACCTCAGTGTCCACCGACCCACAAAATGTGAAATAAACCCATCCAGTCCTTTGTTTGTGGTCTGCATAAGTCTTACAACACAGAGAAAAATGCTCCGTTTCAAATTGGCTCCACTTGTGACATCACAGTGGGAATTTTGGGAATAAAAAAACAAACAATTATCACCCAATTGAAAAACCTGTCCCATTTGCTCCTGGCCACGATTTCTTCCATTATCAAAGAATACAAAAGAGAGCAGAATTTGTTACTCCCCTACTTTCTGCTTTTTTGCATTCTTATTTCTTGCATTAGCACTGAATGCTCACACATGATGTACATTCCTTGGGAGACTGAGCTTGAACAACTTTACCTGTCTGAGTAAAATATTTGGAACAACTCTGCAGCCCGCGTAATGTAACTCTAAAACACGAACTGAATTCAGACAAGTTCAATGACTGACCAGCCAGAGCTGAAAGTGATCAGACCTCGGAGAAGGATGAGACGTACAGCAACCTGAACAAATATTAAAACAGCTGGTTCTCATGTATAAACGCCCAGTTTACCATATGTGTCCTGGACAAATGAACGAGAATGCTCCATCTAAATTCTGTTTTTAATGGACACACACCAGCTCTATCACATTTTGATGACAAATATGTTTTATCACTATCCTAATAAGATTAATATTAATAATAAAGTCAGATACGGACACCACATCTGTCACAACCGATTTCATGTTTTGGTGTAGGTGAGAGAAACAGAGCAATATCGTTCACCTCCAACCAGACAGAAGCCGACCAACATCCCACTTGACTTTGAGGGGATGCCAGCAGCAGGAAGGAGGGAAGGAAAACAAGAAGAAAGAGCCTTTTTGTGAACCTCAGACCTGAAAGTCTTCCAGCGGTGACTACGAATTAAATTACAGGATCTTCAAACAGACCGACTTCCGTCAAAGGCAGGCGTCAGGGCTATTAAAACGAAGAGACTAGATTCAGATCCAGCTTGAAGACCAATTGGCTAAATGCTGAACTGGTGAGGGAGACGTATTGTTTTTGGATTACTGCAGAAGTTACCTACAATGAGATGTATTAAAGAAGGACCAGGGATAACTAAAAGAAGAGGAGCAGGGCCTGGGTGATAACACCTTAAGAACTCAGTTTGCAAGCTTTATGAACATGTTGCTGCTATAGGTACTTTGGAAATAAAAGGGATATTGCATGTGCCCCATGTTCATGTATGGACGCATAGTCCTCAAAGCGTTTGGCCTGAGTTCAAATCCGACCTGTAGCTTCTTACCCAAATGTCATTCCTAACTCTCTCAATCCCCAATTGCAGGATCTATCCACTGTCCTGTCTCTTTAAAAGAAATGTATACAATGGCCAAAAATAGACCTTTAAAAAAACCCTAAAGGTGGGTGCTGGCAGTTAAATAAAAGCCATTAAATGACTTCAAAATAAAGATCCTTTTATTTGCGAAACCTTTCCAGGTGAGGAACCCAGAACCCCCCTACCAAGTTTAAGGTTATGCCCCCAAACAAAGCCCAATGATATCCTCAAAATGTACCAAATGTAGTCTGATTTATTTGTATAATGATAAATCAGTACATGAGTTCACTACTATGTAAATAAAAAAAACAGGTCTATATCACAGAAACAGAAATTTTACCTGAAGTGGGTAAAGTTTTGTGGCATTTTTACAATGAAGTCATGTGAAACTATTAATCCATCATGAACAGTTATGCTGTGACTTATCTCTGCTGAAAGTTCAAAACTGTTAGAGCTGTCCCAGCCTGTATAACTGTGGAGTGGACGTATATTTATTTAGGAAAGTTGGCATCAGTCTATTTAAGAATTCTGTTCCAGTGGAGTACAAAGCAGAGTCAACAACAACAAATGGAAACATTTAAATTTTCACAACGTTTGAGTGAGATCGCATCAGATAAGGTTGACAGCTGGCAGACAGATAATTTATCAGTGATTGTGTTTGTGCTCCTTTGCTCAAAGTGATGTTCTGAGGCAGTTCAACGGAAACAGCTTCGCAATTAATCACGCTCGATTAACTCGGGTAAACAATCACACCCCATACTAGACAGTTCAATACACAAAAAAGCCACAACAGACACCACAACAGACACAGCCGAGCTGCAGCTGTCCTGCTGCTGCAGAGACAGAATGGACCTTGATTGTTTAGATTATTTTTTCTAAGGTCTTGTCTGCAACAAAAGGAGATTAGGTATGACTTGGAAATCAAAGCCTTTCATGTTGTTGTCTCCTGTCCTTATTTGGCTTCAAGCGTATCTTAGGGAGCACTCACACTAGGCAAAGTTATCTCGTACCATGCTTAAGCCAGATTGTCCCCTCTCCCCATTCCCCCTCTGGCCTGCACTCACACCGCTCCAGGACTAAACGGGCCTGAGCACGGTTACCACTTGTACAACATATCAACATATATAACAACCTGTTTGACACCGATTTATTGATGCTTAAAGTACAATTTTGAGAAGGGTTTCATCCTTAGAAATCTGACTACATCTATGTTATTGTGTTTCGCTCGGAAAGGTACCATTGTCATACCAACCACATGTTTGACATGCAACCAACGTTTATCTAATATCAGGGTTAAAGACGGATTCTAAGCAGTCACACAAAGCCTGGTTCTGCGGCTATGGTTACCCACAGAATAAGTCTAAAAGTTATCATATATTACCTATAATGTGTTGACTTGTAGTTTATTACATGTAAAGTAGAATGAAGTGCATTAATGGTAAACTCGACATGGCAGATGCTGTGGATGAATATGTCAAATTTTGTTTGTGTCATTTTGTTATAAGATCATTCAATGTGGAATATCTAATAAAGAAATCTCTCTGCAGTCATGTTTAAGTATTTCACTGGGGGAGGATGTGTGTTTGTGTGTGTGTGTGAGAGAGAGAGAGAGAGAGAGAGAGAGAGAGAGAGAGAGAGCCAGCTGTAACTCAGCTGCAGGAATGTCCAGATGAAGTGACAGCGTTGGTGGTGGTGGTGGTGTTTGTTTGATTTCTAAGCGTGATGTGCCAGACTTCAAAGTGAAGCTCATGCTGAGAGGGCTGAATGACTTAATAAGCGTGTGTGTGTGTCTCTGTGTGTGTACAATAGAGGGACGTGTTTCTGCCTCATGTTGGGGTGTCTGGTTGTTTTCTGGAAGGCAAAGGATGAATTAATAAATCAGAAGACTAAGTCAAAAATCTAACGCCTAATACTAAAACACAAGAATCGGAGCCTGTTTTGTTCCTTATAGCTTGACTAGACTTTATAGTCTTTTATACCAAACCAACAGACGACAAAAATTGCATCCAAAAGTTTTTCTTTGATGTCAAAGTTTGGTTAACAGCAGTGATCTTAGTGCTAAAGTAAACCAGGTGAAATGCTTAGATATAAAGCTACATACTTTGATCCCCATTGAGTAACTTAAAGTGATAACTTTGACTTCTTTGTATGTTCTCCCTTGTGAGGTCTAGCTGCAAACATCTTAATGATCTGACTAATGTACTCCGCAATGTTCTGCTTGAATGGATCACAGCTGACAAGTTTTGTCACCTCTCAGAACCATTCAGTAAACACAACTGTGACATGTAGCAAACAAAGCAGTAAAAAAACAAGGAGAGCCTAATTTCACAGGCCATTTCAGCCCTCAAATCAAACATCCTTCTGCATGCAGTGAGAAACACCAGCTGAGGGCTTATTCCACGAGATGGAGACACAGGAAATTACACAAGCAGATATAATGCTCACAAGAATAATCAACATTCTCGCCAATGTTTAACACTACCAATCAACGGATCGCAAAAACAAGGCGAGAGGAGAAACTAGGCGCCAGAAGAATGCACGGAAGACGGCTAAAGGCTGCGTGGCAAACGAGGACGTTAAGGTTTTAATTATTTCCAAAATTTGTCTTTCAAAACGATTTGTGCAGAAGAGAATGCTTTCCACACGTTTATTTTTTCCACAAATATACGTCCGTATAGGTAGTGTGCAGCTTTTTGAAGGTGAGGACATTTAATAAATCCAATACATGTTCTTTTCCTACACCAAGCCCGGTACTACCATTTATTTTTAAATCTGTCTTGCAGCGCTTGCATTGGATGCTGGTGTTTTTTTTTTTTTTTTTGGGCATCTTTGTCTTTCCTGTCTGACAGAAATTTTTGGGAGGTGAGAGTGGGTTAGTGGATGACATGCAGCAAAGGGTCAAGGACAGATTCCAACCCTTGGCCGCTGCGACGAGGCCTAAGAGTGACATAACCGCTAGGCTATCCGACGCCACTTGATGCAGATGTTTGATCACTTTTAATTAAGCAGAATCATTTAGCAACAAAGAACATCAATCAGCACTTGTCTAGTAGTTCAAATGCTAAATATTAAAACTTAAAGACTCTGGTGTGTAACTGTTTCTTCCACATTTCCATTACCTTTTTTTGATTTCTCTGTTTCTTTATCTCAAACACATCTCAAACAAACACATTTGGAAGCTGACATCGAGCACTAAGCTCTCATAATCTTGCATTTTATGTTTTTCTGGACTTCACTCTGCTCCATCAGCCCAATAAGCTGGCTCAAACTCCCTGCAGTGTGTGTGTGTGTGTGTGTGTGTGTGTGTGTGTGTGTGTGTGTGTGTGTGTGTGTGTCTGTGTGTGTCAGACATGTGCACAGCTTGCCAGTCTTCGGACTCTATTGATTTTTAATTAGTCAGCTACTAAAACAGAGAAAAAGCTCTTTAGAGGACTAATTCAGGCGCCTGCTATATTACTCTTTAAATCCCTGAAGCTTTGACCCTCCTGATAAAAATAAAGAAAAAAACACTGTAGCTGTTTATTGAGAGATGCACGAGTGAGGCCAGCTGCATTTACTTTTGTTGGAGCTATTTAGAAACTGTAACGTTCTTCTTTACTGTAACTCGTAACCTTATACGGCTGAAAGCTGCAATGATTGTGTGAATTTTTTACAGCTTGTTCTTTCAAAACGAACATGCCAGTTTGGCATGATGCTTTGTTGCCCTGGACAGGAATCAAACTGGTAAGACATGGAGCCTAAATAAATCCAGTATATTTGATTCGCTCAGCAAAGTTTCACTCTCTCTCTCTCTCTCGCTCTCTCTCGCTCTCTCTGAATATTTTGATCCATAACCTCGTAGAAAAGTATTAAAGAGATTTATTAGAATGTGCAGAGTTGTTGTTGCTTTCAGTGTCAACCATATCTCATGCTGAAGATGACACCGCAGAACTAGAAACCCTTTCCCATTCCCGTCCAGAGTGAAAAAGTAATACTCAATGTAATCCCTTTGCATCCACATAACCATGGAGACACAACTTGTTCTGCTTGATGCACTTTTCTGTGCTGAGTGCCAAGTTTTCTGCTTCAAGACAACTTCAAAAAGTTCCATGCAGCACTGAAAAATATAGAGCGGGTTTAGAGAGAGAGAGAGAGAGAGAGAGAGAGAGAGAGAGAGAGAGAGAGAGAGAGAGAGAGAGAGGTTCGGTCCAATTAGTCTTGACATGTTAATGACCTGTGTTTGACTCTGACTGCCTGAATGAGGCCGTCCATTGACTTCTGGGACCTCTCTTGTTGAAGAACGAAGGCCTGACTTTTCTCTGCATGTTTCTGTGAGTGTGTGTGTGTGTGTGTGTGTGTGTATGTGTGTGTGTGCTCCTCTTATGAAGGACTCCTACTGGGAATGTTGGACCTTCTCCAGACTCTTTTGTACATAAAGACCGTGACTGCAGCACAGAAAGTCATTAGAAAAGGCTTTATGTTCTCAGAGTCAATTTAGGGGCCCTGGCACTGTCTGCATACGTCTGTGTGTGTGTGTGTGTGTGTGTGTGTGTGTGTGTGTGTGTGTGTTTGGTGTGTATGTGCATGCATTTTTATGTTATGTGGTTAGCAGCTGTGAAGCTCACGAATATCTGACATTAGGCGGACAATATGAATGTGTTTGCACAACTATGTACGTGTAAAGTAGTGTGTTGTGTGTCTGTATGTGTACAATATCGTGGCCATATGTTTGTATGTATTTATGTCTTGTTTGCATGTCAGTATGCAAATGCAGCCTTTATGTAAACATGTTGTGTATCCACGAATATATGAGCATGAGTAATGCACAAGGATATTTTGCTTCACATGTTGTGCATTTTTCTGTTTTTGTTTACGTGTGTGTGTGTGTGTGTGTGTGTGTGTGTGTGTGTGTGTGTGTGTGTGTGTGTTGGTCATTTTGTATTAAATTTGAGTGGGCATCATTGGTGCATGTGTGAGATTTCCTTTTGTCAGTGACTTGCTATTTATCTTCTAAGACGTTTTGTTTTTTCATTGAAGTAAAAATGTTTGTGGGTTTCTGCGCCCTTTCATAGAGCCATAAAAACAGCAAGTGTGTGTGTGTTTGAACACACACATTTGTCTTTTTTGGCACGCTATCTGTGTCTTATTTCTCCTTCTACAGGCGATTTATATGTTTAGGAAAGGAATTTCACACCGGGGTTGAACAAAAAACAGACTGAGATCAGAACCACCTCATCTTCAGCAGTCAACATGATGATTGTTTTCACAGAGGTGATCTTTAAGACCTTTAAAGTTTCTCTTTAAAGTCACATGGAGTGGCACTTTGTGGTGTCCGATTCACCCCTTGAAGGTTCAGACATATGGTCTACATTCAGGACAGGTTTTTTTTTTATCTTTAACATGTAGTCAAAGTGTGTTTGCTTCTCTAAACGGCTAACACAATTAAGAGGTTGGGGTCAAGGTCAATATAAGCGCTCTTTGTTTTTCTATAAAGTATGGTATGTTAATGTATTTGCCTCAGCTGTGACCCACAGATCTAAGAGTTTAAGTTCTTCAATAAGTCGGCCATCCTCAGACATGATATCTTGTAGGTTGGAAATTAAAAATGTACAGAATTGGCAAAAATTGTGGAAAGACTGAAGTTAAACTTTGATCCAAATCATGTAACTGAGGTTTAGGCTAGAGTTTAGTTAAGTGTGCAGCCATGTCTGGAGTTTCTGTATTTATCGGCTATGAGTGGGACTTTAACAGCTTGCTAACTGAAACATAATGTATTAAATAAAAACTATACCTTGGCTTTCGTTCTTGAACTGGGGAATAACATTTTACATAACTGTCAAAACATAACTCCCCAAAAAGTGTTTTAAAAAAAAAAAGCTTGTTAACAATAACTCCTGCATTTAAAACTGCTGCATCATGAATTGAAGACGTAATACAGAACAAACAGTAAATTCTTGTTGAGTACAGGGCTGCCTGCTGACGATAACAATAACATGCTGGAAAAGTAGTTTTTCTTTGATAGCAATCTGTGCAAAGCAAAGCCAAAGCAAAGCCTGTGAAAAGTGAGGGGTTATGAAGGCTAACATTACAGTCACGTAATGATTCCAACAAGCCCATTTTCTGTTTCTAATTATTGTTGTCACTGGTTCAAGTAGATAAACTTTGACACTTTATCCTTGTTTGTGCTTTTCAAATATTAGAGTAAATCTCACAGATGATGTTTGGATAGCTTAAAGGCTGAAGTTGATGTTGAATATTGTTCTCTGCTGTGAGATTTCACTGTTGGATGTGTGAACTTCTAAAAAACACAGCAGGAAGGTCAGTGTCTGAACATAATGTTTAACTATATCTGTGTTCCCAGGTGACTCCCTTTCCAGTTGGTTAAACATACATTTAAATTCAGACTAATTCAGACTTTTCTGTGGGTGACGCAGTGGTTAATGCGTGCGTCCGATATATGGAGGCTATAGTCCTAAAATGCGGGCGGCCCAGGTTCAAATCCAACCTGTGGCTCCTTTCCTGTATGTCAATCCCCACTCTCTCCCTCTCCCTGATTTCCATCTCTATCCACTGTCCTACCTCTTCAATAAAGTCACAAAAAGCCAAGCTTAGGTCCTCCTTGCCGATTAACACCCACAAGTCTGTGCTGAACGTGGCAACGCATTGCATCGGTCGGTGTACCAGCTTCTACTTCTTTTTTTGTCCATTTTCTAGATCAAAATACTGCCAGCCGCGCTGCTCCTTTGAGATGCTATCTGTTCAAAGCAGGCCGGTTAATTGGAGTTACAGCCAGTCTATACAGCCCTTGCTTGTGGTGGCTGCATTGCAGTTTGAGTATAACATTTCATGGACTTTGAGGGCCAAAAAATAACCAACTAGTATTTCTGGGGGGCGACTAGTGTGGGGGAAAGCGTTGAACCGCTAAATTGCTTTACACCCACATCCCTACTTGAAACACCAGTGATTGATTAGATAACAACAGAAAATAAAAATGTTGCAGATTTTCCAAACAGAAGTATATAATCACAAACACAATGTTTATTTATGTGCCTGTTGTTATAATGGGGACGTCTCACTGTGTCAGACTACAGCAACAGAACAAAACACTGTCAAAATATAAAACAATAAATACCCCGCTTCAATCCGTGCCATAACTGAATTCTTCTGTAGCAGGAACATTTGATTTACTGTAAAGCATAAATCTAATGATGATAACAAATGCACAACCAGATGGATTACTGCAGAGGGCCTGGAGAACCCGTGGCCGTGACGTGCCTGTTAGCTATCAGTGAAAGAGACAAAGTCAAGCTCAAAGATTTCACGGCCCAGAAGAAGAATAACAAACCCACCATCATGTTTTCCAGCAGTTAAATGGCTCGAGGAAAGGAGCACCAGCATGCCAAACCTGAGAGCTGCATGTTTGCTCCAACTGGAAAACATGACTCAGTTGCACCTACAGTACGAGATGCAGAGAAGTGTGTCGGCCATGTTTGAAGATCTGCAGCACGGGGGAAGAGAGTAACTATGTAAACATAACTGGCCCGTGTTCTCAGTCATACCTTTAAGAGGCTTCAGGTCTTACTAAACCAACATATACGTTATAAATAGCATATGGATTTGGACCATATTGCACAAGTTGCTGCACATTTTGCATGGTGGTGCCAATGACCTCCATCCAGCTCATAATAAGATACAAATTGTGCAAATCCTCAACAAACAGGCAGCCTTTCCAAGTTGTGTCTACAAGACCATATATGGGCCAATCTCTTGCTGTTATATGTGTATGTTGGGTGTTTTACTCAACCTGTTGTTCAGAGAACTAGCTCCAGATGTTAAACAAGGTATTTGCAGAAAGGTCTGGCCAGAATGCAACCAAAAACACAGCAGAGGAAGGAAGGTTCTTCAAGGGATCTGTTTCTAGGATTTGTACAAAATAGTAAAGCTTAGAAGTGAAGGGAAATAATTCAATTCAATTCAATTTATTTTGTATAGCGTCAACTCATAACAAGTGTTATCTCAAGACACTTTACAAAAAGCAGGTAAAATACCTTACTCTTTGTCTGTTAACATTACAAAAGAGCAGGTAAAAAGACCTTACTCATTGTTATGTTACAAAAAGCAGGTAAAAAGACCTTACTTATTGCTATATTACAAAGATCCGGCCTATCCATCATGAGCACTTTAGCAAAGCAGCAAAAGTTACAAAAAAAAAATCAGAGAATCAAAAAAGACCAAGTACTTTGAGTTTTCTGTTGTATCACTACACTGATTTACACAAGTCTTCAAAAAAGGATAACTTTGGCCCATATGGTATTTTTTTCGAGGCTGTGTAAACATAGTGAAATGAAAATGACAGATATGACATCTATTGTGGTTCTATCAGAACCTGTGATCTTGAATATTTCAGACTCTAGAGTTCTTTTGACGGTCACATTTAGATTGAATCTAGAACCTGCTGAAAGACACAAGAGTTTTTCTTCAGGTTTATTCAGTGGTTCTCAACTGGTCTAGCCTCAGGACCCACCACCAGCTCCTTCATGAAAAATGGTGACTCGAATTTCAGATATTTTTCAACCAATCAGATTTGTTCCATGTGAAATAGTGCAGCATGGATCTCAGACAGTTCAAAATGTGACAGAACAAAAGAACGAAAACAAAAGAGAACATGTTGGAAAAGCGCTTCATAGACTTTTATGACACAATATTTTTCCTCGGCATACATTAGCGACACACTGAAAATGGCCCCGTGACCCAATTTTGGGTCCCGACCCACTAGTTGAGAAACACTGCTCTACAGGTCATGAGGTAATGGATTATTATCCGTTAACTTTATATGTGAAATGATCAATTTGAATTTATTGACTCTGGTGAGCATACATTTTCACTCACAGGGTAAACTGATGCATAAAAAAAGATTCTAATGGTAAATGGAAAGTTTGAAAAACCTCTTGAAAAACATATTCAAGGATTCAAAAGTTTAGGGATGTATGTATTTATGTATTACATATCGCTCATCTTCTCTTTTTGCTCCACATGTTCAATAACTTTTTACATCATCTCATCTACAAGACCTGATATATTGTAGAACTTCGGATGTACTCAGAGAAAAACATCCTTTACCAGCTTTATAAAAAGCAGTTAACACTATCTGCTGCTGACACATCGAAGACAAGAAACAAGCAGCAGCTTCAAAAGGACGCTGCATCTGGTTTCTCTTAAGAAGAGTACTTGGGAGAAGTTTCACTCTCAAATATATGACTAATCAACCACAACCACGAGGAGATGTTGTGTTCTGTTAAAGAACTAGATACGGTCTTTATGGTAAAACGGTCAATAACATTTACGACACACATCATTTAAAGTGTAAAGGACAAAACATTTTAGATGTCAAAACCATAAAAGTAAGAATTTCTCCCACCGCATAAGGAGCATTGTCCATTGAAGGATACCCTGAACAATGGATGAACCATCACTCTAACAACACTTCTACAGCATCAGTGAGTGTGTGCAGCGTTTCATCTCCACTGTGGTTTTGCTCCATCTGATGTCGCCCTACCGTACCCACTGGGTGTGTTTCTGAAGTGTAAGCTAGCGCAGCAAACCACCAGCCATGACTCTTGAGTCCACAAGATCACATGGGAATACAGATTTGTTGGGACGAGCATTGCAAAAAGGCTATAAATGATGTAGTGTGTGGCAACAGTTCACTTGCTCCATACTTGTTCCTCTACAAATAAACATGAAATGCAAATGTGGTGCCTGGTTTGATGTAATGCTGATGAAGTGAAAAATAGATTAAAAGACTGTACATTGTGTTTTATTTTGAAATTGACCGAATGCTCTATCTATGTGTTCCCTTCCTGACTTCCTGTCTGGGTCGATCTGCTGTGTTCAGCTGTGCAGTGTGAATATAGGCATTGACTAGAGAGGAGGCAATCTCCTCCAGAGAGCTTGGGCGGATGGCGTGGAGCGCACATGGATCTTGTGTTATCTACCAGTAACACTGACCCCCCCCCCCCCGTGCAAACAGAGGGACTCAAAAGTTCCCACTCATTGTGAATGGAACCCAGAACTGAACCATTAAGGACTACTTGGATACTAGATGCCAACCAAGACAAATAAGTTATAGAAGTGATCCATTGTTGAGCTCCACCATTCAAAATGATGAAGAGTTAATTCGACTTGAAGAGAAATAATCAACAGGAATGAATAACTTCTTATACAGATTTGGCAAGTTTCCGGCTCATGAGAGGTATAAAAGAAAGCTTGGTACATCTTGTCGTAGGTGTTATTAGGGAGTTAGGGTTCAACTGTTCTCCTTTGGATCAGCCCACAAAGGTTTCTGGGAAGTCAAATCTTCAAACGTTACATCATGCCACCAATGGTGCTTGCCAACATGCACAGGGGTCTAGTGTCACTTTAATGCTAAGGAGACAAAGCATGTCTCTTGAGTAATGGTCCTCCTCTTCGGCCAAAACAAGTGACTACAAAGACAAAATGTTTTCCAGCAGGCGCCTCTGAGATTATAAAAGTCTGGCTTCTGGCTCATGTACATCTCAGCGGGCTTAGACGACCATCTCTAGTCTCCTGAACAGTTCCGCCAGGAGTCCAATGTGGACTGATAAAGCTGCACTGAATGTCATGATAAATAGAGCAGGACTTATCTGGCGCTTTTCATCCTATCATTTAAGTTTCATGATTCTGCTCTGATTGTGTTCATCACTCTCCCCTCCTCACTCGTCCAACTCTTCTGATTTAGGATCAGAAGCGCTGACACAGAAAATGCTATATTTTACTTATCATGCCAAGAATGCAGATGTTTCTAATCACAGATGATCCGTCTATAGCAGAGAAATGTGGATGTGTTTGAATGCATGGAACACGCTGGACGAGCCATGGAGTTGGGAGAAAGCCAAAGAAAGGCCAGTTAAGATTCAAGACAAAAAAAAAAAAAGGAAAAGTCAAAGTCAAGTGAGATTTCAAACAAAAAAGCAAATGATGATCTGTGGAAAACTGGCAGCTGTATTGAGCGTGTTTGTGCGTTCAGCGAAGGGGCCTCCCCGTGCAGCTGAAGTGGAGAAACTTTTGGATGGTCGGCATTTAAAGCCGGTTGAAAAGCCCAGTTTGATTGCTTTTTCAAAAAACAACCTCATCTAAAAGTCTTAAATAATCCAGATACCTATAAGTCCAAACTACATCTCCCTGAGCCTGGGAATAAACACACAGTTGGACCATTTAATGGCATCGGCCCTGCGGTTACGGCATGAGTGGGCAGCTCAGGGGAGGGGAGGTCTTGAAATGAAATTAGGATTACTGAGCGCTCTGATTCCTGCAGGATCCAACTGGGTCTGAAGCCAGACAGCTTCATAAAACCTGTTCCTGGGTCTGTCACTTGTCTTTCTAACTCTATCTTCCTTTATTTCTCTGCTTCTCTCGTCCTCTCTCCCTCCGTCTCTATCAGCCTCTCTTTGTCCTCCCCTCCTCTAATAATAGAGTTGACATTTACAAGGAGGCCGCAGCAGGGTTCATGGAAGGCAATAGCCATAAAGTCTGACACACCTCCAAAGCTTTCTCATTTACACTCACTCACACACACACACACACACAGGAGTGAATTGGCCATGAGGCTACCGCGGCATTAGGCCAGGGGTTTTTTTTCCCAAATGAACCAGAATGCAGAGGACGGACTGCAGCAGTGTGAGCTCTGAAGATGATGGAATATATTACGGCACTGTGTCACTGGGCGAGTGACACAAAATCACAACAGCTAATGCTAATTTCCAAAACTCACAGACCCACATTTCCACATTACAGTTTCAACTATTTTGTTCCAATCACTACAACATTTGGTGTTTGGACGACACACTGTTTGTGCCTACAACTCCAGCTTTGGAAGGTATTGAACTGGGTTTTTGGACTGGGTGGTTTCCACTTTTTTTTGACAGCTGGGGAAATGTTTTGGTGGTAATGACTTCTCTCTGTCCTTTATTACATAATGCACCAGTGACTGCCCTTGATCAGGGCACAGCTCTTTGAGCGGTTTAAGGTCAAAGATGGAGCTTTTTGCAAGTTCTGAACTTTACAAAACTCTTGTGTTCACCGAGTCCTGCAGGCCCTTAAACCTCTTTCACACTTGCTGAACTCCTGACATTTTCTACAAAAATTCAAAAGATTTATGCCCTAAATATTTTCAAGAACTGTCTTTCACATGGTTACTTCACTGTGGGAAACACCTTTATTTTAAATACTGCCTTTGGTAACAACTCCAACTTACATACCATGAAAAACAGACACAATGGAAAGCAGAAGAACTCTGCTGAATGTGATTGACGTGTTTACTCACCGTGAATTTTCCTGACTATCACCTGCTGCATTCACACATCTTCCCACCCCAACTTCATATGGACATTTTACCATGTGTCTTTTACCATGAGGCTGAAGTCCACATGAAGTCAGGGTGCAAAGATTAGACCACTAGTGTTCAGAGATGCAACTATCTTGGACATTGTCAGGAAATACTTAGGAGTGTAAAAAAGTGCTTGACCTTTTTTTCCCTAGACTCCAAATTATTGTTGGGTGAGACTATTTTGAGATGACATGTGTTAACTGATTGTATCATTAGACAGTGCTAGTATGTCATAATTGTACTCCTAACACGCATGAACCAACATCTACTTCTTCAATCTATTGCTGACAAAATATAGCCTGGCCACATGTAGCTAGTTCAAATATGACAAGGTATGGAACCTCTATGATCATTTTTTTGATTTCCAGTGATCGTAGACAAAGCTTACAGCCAATAAGGGCAAAGAAATGTGTGACTTAGATGGTCCAACATTTCATTTATTTAGAGTCTATCAACATAAAACGCAGGGTATGGGCACAGGCAATATTTACCATTTGTACAAAACTAATAAGTACCCAGTTTGTTTAACACGTACCCAATAGCTAGTTCAATAAAAGTCTATTTCAAGTCAAACCAGGATATTTCTGATGGGTAGGAGTTTCTTTGTGGAGGACGTTGATGTAACACATGACCACAGAGGTACCACTGGGGACGAGTTAAGGACATGCTGTAACAGTAACCTGTTTAGACAGCTCAAAAACCTAAATGCATTACATCATCACAAATTAAGCCATACCTTTTATACTTCTCTGACTGTTAACTGCTTCTGACTTCATTTACAGTTCAGAGATGGTGATCACTGAAACTTAAACCCTCAGAGACTACACAAACAACATTATCATGGTCCACATCTCCTATAAAAACAAATGTGATGCCAATTTCTGAATCAGACTAAAGGCCACGTTGTTCCTTCATCACACTGAGATGCCCTGATGTAAAAAAACACAATAAGTCTGTAACCCAATGATCCTCTGCAGAATAAAATCTCACACTCTGGGGAAGGAATGGGAACCATGTGTCTCAAAGGAGGCCGCCTTGTTGCCTTTTATCTGTCTTTTTATCTGTCCTTTGTCTTTTATGCACAGTAGCTGATAGTTCAAGTTTGTCACGCTTCCAAAAAGATTTTTCACATGTGGGAGTCAAGTTAAAATCTGTCACACGTGCAAAGATTCACGGAGCTCAGAGGTCAATTGTGCAGCCTGCTCGGAAAACTGATTTCACGACTCAAGTTTGGGAAAATCTCAGAGAACAAAGATGGCACATCTACATTTGGCAACGACACATTATAAGAGAAACTTTTCAACATGTATGGCTGTAAAATTGTCAAGTAAAGTCATAGAGTCCATAAAATCACCAGCAGAACTTTACATTACTGGAGTTTAGGGTATACTTGAATATATAGTGTATTCTTAATTATGTGTGTGTGTGTGTGTGTTCTTTAACCTAAACCAGAACAGACAGTTTAAAAGGGGGGGTCAGGTTTCAGACCACATCCCAGAGTGTTACTTCAGACTAACTAAGTGGGTCTTGTGGTGCACGTGTGTGTCCTTCATTACAATTCAACCTTGAGGGAAGGTGATGTCATCTACATAACGGCGCTCTGAGAACAATGGACGAACAATGTGCTCTTTATGTCAGTGTGTACGGTGCTGAAAACTACATTACATGTTCTAACTCTGTACAGTATCTTTGGTTACATGTTTATTTTTTCTTTGAATAAGGCTGAAAAAAACGAGCAATGAAGGATAGGAGGGAAGTCATGCAGATCAGCTGAAAGACAGTTGAAGCTTATTTTACGCTGTTTCTTCAAACTCTGTTTACAACAAAACCCTTTGCTGCTTCATACCACAGTTCACTGCAGTTGCCTCTACAAAACATGCACTTTGCATGCCGTTTGTTGACAGTTAGGAGTACGTCTTTGTCCAATGGGCCTTTCTCTAGACCCTAGGCTCATTCATCTGTTGCAAAATATTTAAATTCAGACATGCTTGCAGGGGATTATGGGTAGAAAATCGTAAAAAAACAAGGTGGTTCAAAGCAGCAACCTCAACAAAAAGATGGATTACATCACTCAGGCTTTGTCCATTAATGTTTAGAGTCTACGTGTGGTTTGCATGGACCGTCACATCTTTTATACAATGAAGTATAAATGGACTTGAGCTTGTATAGCTCTTTTCTTCTGACTACTCAATGTCCCATTTTACACCGCAGGTCACAACTAACAATTCAAACCCATTCACTGTAAAGTGACCATCACTATTAACTTATCCAATTATTATATGCTGCCGCTGAGCAGCAAGAGCTTTTTGGGGTTAAGTGTCTTGCCCAAGAACACATCGGACATGTGGCTGCAGGAACTGGGGATTGAATCCTTGACCTTCTGTTTAAGAGACAACTGACTTTACCACTGAGCCACAGCCGCCCTTTTGGGTACCTGAAAGTACCCCTAAGTGGTAAAACAACACATTTTTGTACTTTAATTTCACAAAAGCATTTAACGATCCTAAAAGGTGAGTAGCAAAAAGAAGACAAAGTCATCGTGTTTGTACTCAATGTGCCAGAAATAACAACATCATGAAGTGCACACACGCACAACCTACCTGCCAGGCAGAGTCCGAAGATGGTGAGAAGAACCAGGATGTAGAGGGAGACGATGGCGTACTTGATGGCTGAGAGGGAGTTGAGATGACTGCAGCACTGTTCCTGCTTCCTGCGACGCCTGGCAGAACCTGAGGAGCCAGACGAGACTTAAAATGTCATTAAAGACAACATGAGTCTGACACATGTATTATTTAGCATGTTGAATGTTGTCTTACGACTTAAGCATTGACATGAATTTGTCTTTTAGAGTTATCATGGTGCTTTTGAATGTTTGAAGATTTGTTTGACCATTTTCCCCCGTGAGCTTGCTCATAGCTGAAGGTCAAAGGGAGGTCACAGCGTTTGAAAACAGCAGAAGTCTTGTTTTCAACATTTGGAGTCTATGTTAGCAAAGGCTGGTGCTTTAAGTTAAACAAATAAATCTAAGGATTTATAAGGCTATAAAGACTGACATTTATTGATACAAAGACATTCCTTATAAACACGACCTGAGATCGTAAATCCAACCCTTAATGACCACAAACACACAATCATGTTATTTACCTGATAGAATACACAGTTTCATTAGAAATGGGCAAGCAGCAGACTGGAATTCAGTCCAAATACATTGCTCAAAAACAATATAGAAGTCATTCATTTTAACATAAGTGTAACAAGGGAAGATGGAAAAATACATACACACACCTATACACACACACACACACACACACACACACACACACACACACACACACACACCTACACAGACACACACATGGAAAGAAACCCCTTCCATCATTTACAAACTGTGTCAGTTTTATAGAGAATAATTCTTGAACAACTGTTTGACCCTGAGAGGAGTGTTAAGTGGTGACATGAATAATAGTAAGTTTCTCTGTGTGTGTGTGTGTGTGTGTGTGTGTGTGTGTGTGTGTGTGTGTGTGTGTGTGTGTGTGTGATAGCTCGGCAGGAGTCAGGGATTAAACAGCTGATGTGGGGGGAACATTCCCTTCAGGTCAAGAGGATAAAGAGATTTATGGATGATGTTTTAGAGTCACACGCAACATCAGTCATCTCAGTTTCTCACACTCTTTGTTTTGTATAAAATTCCAAATATTTCATCTAGTTGTGTATTTGTAAATCATACTGTATATAGGCATACGCACGCTGGTCAGCTTTCAGAACAACATATTGAGGTAAAAATAATGTATTATGCTGACAGCTTGTTATGTTAACTTTGAATGTTATTTAGATTCCAGCCAGGGTGCACTGTAACACTGTCACTGAGCAGGTTGATCTAGAGATACGCTTTTTTTCCACCAACAATCAATCGATTGGTTGATGAGTTGGTGTAACATGAGTCAACCAAGTTTTTCTTGGGTTGTCTACAGCCCAAGTGGAGACAGACCCAAAAGTTTTCAACTTAAAGTATCCATGTTTTCCAAATCTAGAAATCAGTAAGAAGTACTTTATTAAAAGTGGATATTCCATTTTTCACTCTGGTATTCGGACATGCTACAAACACACACATATGGAGGGATGTCAGAGTGAAGGTGCTACCCACAGAGAACACTCCTGAGCTGGTGGAGGGGGGATATGGTGCCTTGCTCCAGGGCAAATCAGCAGTGAGCAAGGCCAAGTGAACAAGTGACCTGCGGCTGTGGCTCAGTTGGTAGAGTTGTTGCCTCTCAACTGGAAGGTTGAGGGTTTGATCCTCAGCTGAGCAACATGTCTGTTGTGTCCTTGGGCAAGACACTTAACCCTGAATTGCTCCTTCTGCTTCAGTGGTGGTGTATGAATGGATTAGTTACTTCTACTATGTGGTGATCACTACCATCAGTGTGTGAAAGGGTGGGTGTGACATGCAGTGTTTATAAGCTCAAGTCCATTTACCATTTACCTGGCACTCCTCAAGCTACCATACCAGTTTCCTGACTTGGTCCACACCGGGAATTGAGCCGGCGACCCTCTGGTTCCCAACCCAAGTCCTTACAGACTGAGCTACTGCCGCCCCAAGAAGATTACGACTCAAGAAGATAAAATGTTAGCTTTAAAATGACCGAAGACGACAGAAGACCAAAATGTAGCCTTCAGTTTAAAATCCAGAGAAAGGAGTTACAATCCCTGTGGTCATATGACATGAACATTATGATGGATACTGTACCCACTGGGACATTATTAGGTTATAATGAGACTCTATCCTCCTGTGAACAGTCATGACGTCGGCTTCGGCCTGACACTGAAACATAAACAATGATTCTGCAGCGTGGCCTCCACACATCATGCTTTCATTTTGACCGTGACAATCTGTCAGTGAGGACTAGTGGGTTGCTGCTAATACACACACATATGTACACACACAGGCATACACACTTCTCCTTTATGAAGAGGAACACACACACACTTGTCCAGTGTAAGACAAACACAGCTGGCTCAGATGTGTGTCACATAGAAGGAATGTATAGGAATATTAACACCGAGCTGGTCAGACACAGTGAAACTAATAATGCACTCAACAAAAGACACACGTATTATCCAAGACCCCAACAAGGAAACATCATGCAAAACCGCTCGTAAAGAAAATACGGGCAATAAAATCAACTGGCTGGAGCTTAAGTGGGAAATTATCACATCTTAACTCTGTCTCCTCTGTCTTAGGCCAACACACACATGCAAAGTGTTTCAGATTTAAACAGTTCATTATTTTATATTTGATAGCGCTCCAAGTGTTGGATTCATTGAGAAGATTCATTCAAGTTCTTTCATGATAATTCCTTAAGTGCAGAGCTTAAACATGGAGCTCATTAGCTTAGCATAATCACATGGCGCGGGGACATTTTCGCCAAGAAACGGATCAAAACTTCCTCTGTAACGACAAAGCTCATATAACAGTGTTTACTTGAATTAAACAAACACCGAGTCGTTATAAGCACGACATGTTTTCGACTTGAAACAGACAGGATGTGTGTTTTTGCAAAGCTAGGCTAATCGCCTCTAGTTCTACCTCCAGGCTCCATGCACAGACATGAAAGCAGCGTTCATCTCCTCTTCTTATTTTTGGAGAGAAAGTGAAAAAAACATGTTTTCCATGTTCAATAATCGACCGCAACTATAACAAAGATAGGACTCTGAAAACTCTGAAAACATCACAGACAGTGGGACTCGGGTGTTACACCCATTGTAGACAGTCATGACTCACAGAGTTATTTTCAGAGGATATACTTCATTACATTTGAGTGTGAAAAATCACATATAAAGCCTTTAAGAGGTCTAGATCTAGAAGTATCTGTTGTACAACAATAAAACAGATACAAATGAGCACTTTAAGATGCTTGGAGAAATATTTGCCATTTTTGCAGAACTAATACATTTTTCTCTGTCCACAAAAAACAAACTTTGTCTTCAGTCTCAATGTTTTCTGAGTGTAATATTAAATTGTGCTTTAAAAAAACTTTGTGTCTTGTTTATTAATGCTGTTAATAAATACAAAAAAGCAAACAGGATTCTTGTAATATGTGTAGCTTTATGTTGGGAACATTTCATACAATCTTTACGGAGACAGTGAGGTCAGTGATTCAAAGTTTGGGACTTACATAAACATGAATCATCTGTTCCTCCTCTTGTTAAAATACCCCACATAGCACATATTCTAAGTCTGTTTATTGCCATAATGAGTCAGTTTCTGGCACTGCCTGTGCATTTGGCTGGCTTTGATAAAGTGCGTGATTAACACGTATAGGGCATTGTTCCTTTTTCCTTCAGATTCTATAAAGAAAACCAGCACCGGCTGTAATTCACAGGTCATGTTGACACTGTGAGGAAAGCTGCTTTCCCAAACAAACACATATGCTTTAAACGTGTGAAGCTAGGTGTGTGTATTTAAACATTAACATGTCATTGTCAAATTAATTGTAATGTGCTGTTAAAATGAGGCGAGATTTGGACGGAGAGGTTTGATAAAAAAAGAATTGCAACATTACTGCCAGAATTTACAACATTTTACCTCATAAACCTTGTTTTTTCCCTTCCTGTTCTTTACCCACAATTCATAGTGTGTTAACTCATTATAAACGCAGGATCTGACTGTGTGAATCACGTTTGGATCACACTCTTCTAAACGTTTTCCTGAGAGCTTTGTTTTGCTCTCTTCTACTGCACCCTGAAGAAATAAAACGGTGCCATGTTCGGGGGAATATTCTCTGCTAATTGAACGAGGTGTGAAAATGTTCCCGGATTAGAAAAGTTGGACGTGGACCGGTCGTTCTGATGTGTGCGTCCATTGTCCACTTTCCATTAAAATGTCAACAAATTCTCCAGTTAATACTTTCCCACCGAGCTCGCAGAGCTCTCGATCGAAACCTGAGAACACCAAAGGGTCAACTCTGGATTCATTGCAGCTGCACCTGTATTCACACACATACGTACACACACACACACACACACACACACACACACACACACACACACGTACACACACAGAGGAACACATACTTGAACAGATGTTGCTCCTGGACATTCCTGGCTTTCATAGATGACCATAGCGAGAGGCGCGTGAAAGCCAAGCGGTGACAGCATTGCCTCTACTTGTGTGTGTGTGCTCGCCAACTCTGTGAGTCTGTGTTGGTTATTAGTGTGTGTGTGTGGGCGTCTTTGTTTATATGAATTAATGATTCTGTGGAAATCCCCTTTCTTTCCATTTCTTCTCCTTCTGCTCAATTTCTTCGACATATTAGTCGGATACTCCTTTTCAATCGTTTCAAATTATTCAAAAATCAATCAAACCTTGAAGGGATTCCTTTTCTGCTGCGATGCAACAAGGTCACAATTTGTAGTCCTTATTTTTTGTACTTACTCCGGTGTATAAGGGCCTGTGTCCACTTTGCACTCTCAGCGTTTATTATTAATAAAAAACCAAAGCAGTTCAGCGTTGAAGCATCAGCTGTTTTTGGTCTCTGCGCTCAGAGGGAAGTTAGGTGACAAAAGTTCATTTTTTGGGAACAGCCGCGCTCGTCGATGTCCCTTCTCCCTCACTGACTGATTAAAATCAAGAAGGGGCGGGACTTCTGATAACTAATCTGACTTGTTTTTGTCAGATGTAGAATTGCTGCTAATGTCAGGACAGATTCATTCACATTATTTTTCATGTATTCTTGGTGATATTTTATTGAAATAAAACAGAACTTGCGCCACTACTGAGGGAAGCACAAGTTCAATTTTGTAACCTAGCAACAATAAGCACCGACGAGAAACGCTCTTAAACTGAGGTCCTAGGCGCTGTCAGCACGGAAAGAGCTGTCAATGGATACAGGTCCACATTATTAGGTCGTTTGTCTCCTTTTTTCTCACCTTATTCTTTTATTTTTTTAAAAGTTACCTCAAGCTCTCTGTCATGAGAGAACATCACCTATCATGTGCTCAGTTCACCAGGACATGAGGACACTGGACAGGATCTGTACTTTGAGTGCAAGTGAACATTCATTCACCTTCAACCTCAACCTCTGTATTTAGAGATTCCTACTATAAAACAGTTCAAGTCTGGACCCTCGTCCTTACCTTCGTCACACAGGTTGAGTTTGGACAGGTTGCGTCCCTCGTAGGGGTCTTCATACAAGGAGCCGTTCTCTCTCTCCTCATATGTGCTCAGATACATGGCCTTGTTCTCCATGTCCTCCTCACTGGAGAGAAAACACAAATACAGTGTCATCGTCTGAAATGAACACTGCCATGCTTCATTAACAAATGCAAACCTCATTCTGAATGAGACATTAAATACAGAAGATAAGAAAACAACTATTTCCTAGCTTGGTTTTGGTCCACTCCTCATGTTGGAGGTTGTTCTGAGCCAACATTTTTGTTTTACACATCTCAAGAGGGATCACTGACTGAAAATGTAAAAAGTGGAGAAACTAGAAAAGGAAAAAGTTGCAAGTCAAAAAAATTAGAATCCAGGCGAGACAACCCAAATTTAAGATTGGGTAAGCCAGAGGGATCGGGTCCAGATTTTCGTTTATAACACGCACTCATCAGTGAGAGTCGTCATGGATCTAGAAGATCAAAACTATGTGTTTGTGTGTGTGTTGCCAGTGATGCCCCGTAATGTGAAGAAACAGCTGAACCTGTCACGAGAGCTGAACTTGAGCCTCTGTCTTTTCAAGCACGATACACACACACACACACAAAATGTTATTCAATGCTAAACAGACAGGAGGAAACTATTGAGGAGAGGGAGGATTGTAGCTGTTTCTAATGTCTAATGTGATTTATATCCTCTGGGTGAGGGGTCATGTTTTGCCAAATTTTATCTGTCGGTCTGCCTTTTAGCATCACCTCATGTATGTGACTAAAAACTGTCAGCTAGGCAAGAAGGAGCGTGTTTGGAAGTGGCTGCTTGGCCACCCTTTAGTATATTCAACAAATATTAAAGTGCATATTTCTGATTCAGACAAAGTGGAACTCCTATAGGGCAGTTTTTGAAAGGAACAAATACCAACCCATTTTTAGTGGCTTATGGTAGTGAAATAAAGGCTTTCACTATTTCATCCCTTTTTTTCAGTACATGTTACACCCAATTTAGACGTGGCATGGGTCAAGCTTCCAAATCTAAACAAGGGTGTGAGTACGCAAATATATCCCGTCCCATTCCTTTCAGGTGCCTCCATGAGAATGTGTCCATCAAATCTTCTAACAAGTGGCTCATAAAAAAGCGTACAAGTAACCCAGCTCCAGAACTGTGACTATATCTTCAGCAGCTGTGAAGTATGTATCTTAAACACTCAACAACATGGGAATACTTCATGAGGCCAAGGTGAAAAATGAAGGGGTGCTGAGACAGATACGGTTATGGCAGCTTTCCAATATGTCCGAGAGAAAAATAGGCACATTAATCTGAGTTAAACATTTCCTTGGAGACAGGGTTTTGTCTCTGAAGCCACTCTTTAGAAGAAGTGAATCCATATTGAACAAATGATTTAAACTGTCATCCCACAGGTGCAAACATGACGAGCTACTGGTGCAAAATGTATGACGGCATAAATCAATTTCATATTAATTTCACACTTTTTGTTAAAGAATTTTTAACAGGCAAGAATCACCATCAGTTACTGGATCATCATTGGGGTTTTTCAGCAGATTGAATTTTCGTCTAGTCACAATACTTCGCAGGACTACGGCGGACTGTTTACTCAGAGCTGAGCACATTTGCTCTTCTAGTTTGGGTAGAGTTTCCCACGCTACACATGATGTAAACCAAATATGGCCGACGCAGAACAAACAGATGGGACTCCTGACACAGAGGTTGTGTCGGACACAGACATCTCCGAGGGATCAAATTAAATCTGCTGCTGCACTCAGAAGCCGCTGGGTGTTGAACTCCCACAAGCCCCCGGCGGCATGATCTGTGCGTGTTGGACGAAGTCGTTAAAAAGCGCTCAGTCTGGACTTTCTCATTACGGAGGGGACGGAGGGGTTAGGTTGACATTTAGACTGAAGTTAGGCAGGAACCATTCGGGCTGCTAGGAGATCCCACTGAACTCCCAGTACCCAATAACATGAGTGTTTGTGTGGCTACAGAGTGTGTGTTTGTGTGAAAGCACAAGGTGAGTTATCTTGTAATCACACTGAGTTTGGAGGGAAATAACAGTTTATCACACACTCAGCTGGGCTCTGATAGTCTGTGCCAACAGAGGAGGGTGGGAAAGCAAAGACTCAGGCTTTTTCTAGTCTTGAACTGTATAACTCGTGGCCTCCAGCAACTGGGCAGAGGAGCAGATAAAAGACACCTTAAAACTAAAACAAACTGAATAAGCAAACCTTATCCCTCCATTGAACACTTTCATTATAAAGCTCCAAATCTCAAGTCATCTCTTGATATCTTACATAAATTCAGGTCAAATATTATTACTTTTTTAAATTTCAAATATTATTATTTTGAGTTTTCATCATATAAACACAAAATACAAAAAAGAAGAAGAATAAAACATAGAAAACACCAGGGTTGGGCAGTAATATTCCACATTGCCACAAATGGTATAGTAATGTGCAGAACAAGTCTCTGTGGCAGTGACAGTAATACCTGATAAAATGCAATAGCTCTTCCCACCCTCACATCCCCAGCTGTCCTGAAAAAATTAAGGCGTGTAATATCTAAGAGTTAGCTTGCAGCGCACCACACAGAGTCAGATCTTACTTTTTATGCCAAGGGCCGGATCAAAGCTCATCTCATGATGATTTAGTTTGACTGTTATGAAAGTAGGTTCCCATGTCTCATAGAATTTCCTCTTCAAGCTTCTGACAGAAAAACGTAACATCTCGAGTTTAAGACAGGACTTTACATCCTGACGCCACTGGTCAAAGCGTCGGCAGGGCAGCACCCTTCCATTTCAGCAGGGTTGCACGTCTGGCCAAGAGCAAGGCAAAATATTCTTAATTATTAGACCAAACGTTATTCCACCAATGAGTGAGCACTTGGCGCTCTTCCTTCTCAGCAGGCAGAAACCTCAAGCAGAACCAGACTCCTTGTTGGATTAGCAATCTGCCACAACCAAAAGAGTTGTGGGGACTGGTACTGTCCACATGCAGCATGCCTCTGGTTTTGTACCTTTCAGTTCGTATTTGATTTCCAAGGACTCAAACCAACATTCCCCTATCGAGTGATGTAGCAATAGGCTGCTAAGCTAGATAGCTAGCTCAAGCGTCCACCTAATACGGCACCTAGTTCAACGTAACACACAGATGTTCGGCATGAAAATAAACAGCAGCCAATATTTCGACATTTTTCTGACCCAACATTAACTGCTTTGATAGACACAACAAATCCCACATTTGCTGCGGCCATCTCGGTTCTTCAATTCTTCAACAGCGCGGCCCCCTCCCCACCCATTGTTTTTTTTCTATACTACTGAGGAGGCTTATAATGTATGCAGCATTAGAGGCCATTTTCATGTGTCGTATGGTATCATATCGACCATATATACTGAAGGAAAGGTCAGTGTAAGTCTTTCTGAGCAGTAGAGGGCCAGACTCATCTGCCAGAGAAAATAAAACATGAGCTTGCAAATCAATTTGGTTCCCAGGCTTGTGACCATGCAGAGTCAGATTTGAGCGGACAAAGCACCCAAAACACCTGTTCATTTTAGAGAATTCTCCAGGAGCAGCCAAACTGACTAAAGGTACCAAACGGCACAAACCAAAGCAAACATAGCATCCAAGCCAAAGCAATCACGTTATAACCCTCCCAAGTTATTACTTTTAGACAAACTGTACTTCTTCTTCGATGATTCATCCAGGTATGAATCTAGTTAAACACCGAAGGAGCCTTTAACGCACAATATCAAGAGCCACGGGTTCAGCTGAGGAGGCCTGAGGGAGTCTTGATTAAATCCGGCCTTAATGTGACTAAAATCTAACAGGAAGTGGATTTTCACTGCCCTCATCCCTCAAACGACTTGGAGGCTTTCCTTCTTGGAAATCTCCATCAAGTCACGGCAAACAGTTCAAGCTGCAGCACGACAGCAAGGAAAGAGGAAGCAAGGCTGCACAAAACGCTGAGTGCTCTCACATCACGCTAACACAGTGACAGGTGTTGATGTTATTCTGTCCACTTGCACATCCTCGACCTCTGCTGTTAAGAAATAAAAGCATGTTTTCACTCTGTGAAGGACAACTTCATCCATGTTCATACAAGAATAAAAGTTTTAACAGGACATAAAGCACCAAAACTACACTTACTACACCACTACTATACTACTACTACTACTATAACCACTATCCCATATTCCAACACAATTCGACAAATGCCGATACCTCTGGTCTGGCAACAATTTGTTAACATTTTTATCGTATCAACTTTAGGAGGGGAAAAATGTTTGTGATAAACCTACAGCTTGTTTCACTTCCCAAACTATAAATCGATGTGTTTTTTTTTTAATCAAGCAGCAACCTCAGGTGATGAAAAAATGCAGTCAATGTTGAAGTGCAAAAAACTGCAGTTCATCAAGCGTCCACATGAGGCTGGCCGCAAAAGCCGAAGAAATTCCCATAGGGCCGAATATCAAAATGCTGATTCCTACTGAAGAAATAAAAATGTTCACAACCTGCTACAAGCCTTTAGCATACAGGATTTGATATGTCACAAACTTTTAAACTAGACTAAATAAGAGGTTTTACGCAGCCAAGAAACCAATGGGTGAGGTCAGGATAGCTCATTTATACAGTTTATTTTGCATTAACATTACAGAGTATACTTGATTTTAACAACGCATAAGCATGACATCAGCCTTGTGTATCCTGCGAATGCGATGGTTGGGAGTGTTGGTGATGACAACATCGGAGACACCAGAGAGCCGCTACAACAACAGCCGAAAGTTTTGAAGAAAAGCTAACAGATAACGTCCGCAACTACTACCCGCACTGATCTCTATTTCTGTGTGTTACGGTGTTTGATTTGTGTCGAGCTCCCTCCAGAGGAATCCTCCAGTAACATGCGTTGTGAACATTTACGTTCATGACGCAGCAGGTTGTCTTTGCGTGGTTCAAAAGCTAGTATGTTGGACCGAAGCAGAAACAATGGGTTAACAGGTACTCATTGGCAAAGGTAGTGTAGCGGCGTTCCTGAATATGAAGCCGCTGAGAGGCTGAGGTTGGGCCTGATTTGTCCGACGCGCTTTCAAAAGAATGCTGTGATACGCAAAAATAAGTTTGACTTTTTTATTAACGTAAAAAAAGATAATCAACTTAACTTATAATAACGTGCATTAACTCATAATCACAGTGAACTAGAAACAATAGCGGTCAACAAAAAATACGGCAACCCAGCTCACCCCCTCTCCTCCACTGAGAACAAAAAGTGAACAGGTAAGTTAAATCAACACATCTCCGCCCATACCCATGTGACCCGACATCCCCTCTCTCAACACAATCCTAATAAATGATATAATAATCAATAACCCAAAACACCAATATATAACAGACTACCGTATCCTTAAATAAATAGCACAAAGACAATTTTACCAATCCATGGTAGCGTCCAACAGGTAGCGTATGTTTTTCAACATCTACTTGGTATATCACTTCATCTGAAGTAAAAAAGTTCGGTCTAAAGTTCCTCCCACTTCCATGTCTTATACCTGAAATGATCCGTGATTGAAAAAGTATCAGAACAGGAGAAAGATAAAGTTGTCAGACTGATTGATCCGTTGACTGTTTGCTCTTGTGTGATGTATTGGCTCATTTCCCTGTTTGACCCCTCAACAGTTATTTCAAATGAAACTGGGCGAGAGGTTAAGAGGGAAACGTCTCTTTTGGTGGAACTGCTGACAACTCAAAGAGACATCTGAATCGTGACAGAGGAGCCTCAACCAGACGCGACTTGTTTTGTCACGAGAGGTCACAAGACTCAAAAAGGTTGTGAACCACTTGACTCAAAACATGAGCGGGTTGAAGTTTGGAAATGTTGCCTATATCTTGTTTGTGTGACAAGAAGCCACAGAAAGAATAACCGTAGGATAAGTGTGAACAAGTACTTTCAGGTCTTTTGGGAACACTTGCAAAAACCTAAAAGTTGTGCTACAGTGCACTACTGAAGATTTACTATTTCTGTCCCGACAGCGTCTCCAAACAGGTTCAGGTTGAGTTACCTCCATCAATATGCTCAGAGAGGCAGAGAGTGACAGTCTGCTGAAGAGTGAGGGAGACAGAGCGGAGATTCACTTAGCACGAGAGGAAATAATTATCTTGTCATGCGTCGTCGCCTCGCGAGATTTGCCTCCAACCGAGCATCCGATTGTGTGTGAGGTCAGAGGTCGGCAGCGCGTGTGGTCTCTGCTCACAGTACTGAAAATACATGAGCAGTGAGTTTAACACGTCTTAAATGGTTTTACAAACAGATAGAACATGTCTGCAGTTTACTCACTTTTAATGAGTATGATGTCTATATTTCCCTGCTTGGATTAATCATGTCATTAATTAGAGGCCATTGCAAGCATAGGCTACATAATGCAAACCTCCCACATTATCATCGCTCAACCATCCGAGTGCAACATTAACCCATTTTCTCCTGGTTAATTAAAAAAGGCAGAGATACTTCACCCATGGCCGCTGAAACACAAAGCAACATGTTTCTACACATTGTTCCATTGATAGTGCATTTCCTGACCTGCTGTAATGAAGGATCATGATTAGAAAAAAAGAAAAGCCTGCAAAAAATCAGCCTTTCTAACAGCTGTCATTCAAACTCATATTCAACATATGTCAAACAGATTGCCCCCCTAAAAAAGTCAGTCAACAACACATCATTAAATCTGATTTTTTTAGGTGAACAAATAGTTATTGACATGTTAACACTCAGCACAAAGGAGCTTTTATCACTGATGAGCTTTTGCAAATTCCTTTTCTACCTTATCATTGTGCAAAAAAAAAGCTGATACGTTCCTAAAGTAGGCTTACATTGATGCAACTTTAGGAATTCAAAGGCTCTGGTAGGTCGATATATTGTGCAAAAATGTCTCTTTAAAATTTAATGACAGGTGTCATAAAGTCAGCCGGTGTTTAGACAGGTGCACAAAGCCTTTTACAACACACGTTTTTAACAATCAGCCAGCCCTTGTTAAGGTTCTTGACGCCACATTGGGGACAAAATGAAAAAAAAAAAAAAGAATTCTTCGTCTCTCACCTTTGTCAGCTGTCAATCTGATGTAAAATCACAGCTCCGCGTTTCTCATAATTCCCCTCAAAAAAAAAAAAAAAAAAAAAAAGCTTGCGTCGTGACGCTGTAACTCCACTCCAGTCAGTCAGCTGTCAGAGTGTCAGTCAAAGCCTGCAAGAATGAAAAACAGTGTAAGGCAGGTCGAAGTGCTGCACCATGCGCAGATTTTGTTCCCTGAGTGCTGAGGATGCAGAGGCAGTCAGCAGCTCTGTGCAGGAGAACACGCTCACACATTTGTAGTAATATACCCACAACATCGTCATGTGACCATCACACAACTCCAGCTGGAAGTTTGAGCAGCAGCTGGTGTTCAAGACGAAGAGAAGGAAAAAAAAAAAAAAGGGGGGAGGGGGGGGGGCTCCATCTGATAAACGTGGGCGCCCTCTGTTGGACAAAGAGGGTACACTACTGGACTGGATGTTTTTTTATTTTATTTTTATAGTTACCGAGATACATTTAAATAGAGAGAAAGGTAAAAGCAGACTTGAGTTGGATTCATATAGAACAATATTCACTGAACTAAGCGTGGAAAAAGTCTTTACTTAAACATCTAATAATCAGTGATGCCTTCAAGAACTCCTGGTAAACTCATCACTGCAGTTAAAAAGTTGAGAACAGGTCAATATCTCAAACAGCATTTCTTAATCTAACAATTCAATTGAATATTACTATCCTATTATTAAACATTAGCAGGCTATTTGTCATTTGATTCGTTTCCTATTTTTTAAGTGACACCATTTTTTACAATAAACGTGCCCATGTCTCCAGAAAGTTTCCCCATGAGCTGTCCTGTCAAACTCGACTTTTTGCCCTTTAAACGTGACAGCGATACAAAGTCTATATGCTGAAAGTACTCAAACACATTTATGTGTAGGCCTATTGAAATAATTACAAACTAACAGGGATGAAAATCTCTTAGATCAAACTCACAGCTACTTTCGGTCCAGTGGCTCAGGAGACAATTTAAAAAAAAACTTTTTACTTCAGTTTAGAATCTGAGAAGACTTTTTTCCAGTTCTTTACATAAGAACATCTAATTTAAGTTATCATGGCTTCTTACAGACCTAGGATCCAGTAAAAACACAACTCGAAGGTCCATTATTCCTACATGTCATGATATTACAACAGGCCATTTTAGTGTGATCTTATTGGGTTGCGTATCTTCTGATTTTACAGCTGCCTTTCATTAAACAATTTTAAATAAGATTTTAAACTGTAAATCTGCACCGTAACTTTGAACTCTTTATTTATTTCAAGTAATTTAATTTAAATTATTTTTATTTGAACATATTTTCAGATTTAATAAGTTCAGTGATTTTTTTTATTTTCTATTTCAATGTTTCTTTTCTTTCCTCTGTCTTGATGCTTTTTGATGTCTTGTGTGAACGCTTTGAATTGGTTTGTTGTTGAAATGTGCGACATAAATAAACTTGCCTTGATCATTAAGACTCCACTTCCTCCCATCCAGGAGATCGCAAAGATCCGCTGTCTGACCAGGGCTCAGAAAATCAGCAGAGACACCTCCCACCCCCACCAAGGACTGTTTTCGCTGCTGGACTCTGGAAAGAGGTTCCGCAGCCTCCGAAGCAGAACTTCCAGGTTCTGTAACAGCTTCTTCCCACAGGCCATAAGACTTTTGAACAGGAAACAATAATCCCTCCATTCCCCCTCAAACCCCCACACAGGACTACCTCACTGGACTGTAAAACACATATAACGTGCAATATATTCATCTGTATAGTATTTTTACTCATAGTTTTTCTTTTTATATCTATCTATATCTGCACCTTATTTTTATTTTTTATATGTAAATACATGCTGCTGTTTTTATCCTGCACTACAACGAGCCAAATGCAACGAAATTTCGTTCTTATCGAAATGCACTGTAAAGTTTGAATGACAATAAAGAAAGTCTAAGTCTGAGTCTATTACCGACAGAACCTGAAGGCGTCACAAACAGCTGTGCAGCGGGAGTGCGGAAGAAGGATGTGTCGAGCGCGCGCCTCGTTCGTGGGCGGAGCCTGTAACACTTTCATGGATTGAACAGGTAAAGGTGCAGACATATGGTGCAGACAAAGGGTCTCCATTAATACTTCATCAGTCTCAAACGGACCACGGCGGAGGTAAATAATAACTACTAACTCAACAAAGACCTTCATGAAGTTTGTATATGTATGTGTTTTGTTATACCTGTCGTTTGTTTTGGGTTAAAGGTGTTTTTGAAAAGCAGCTGTTGATGGATTTACTGTAAAAACCAACTAGTCTCTAACCCTAACCCTCCTCTGATGTCCACAACACAGCGCGCCAAATTCTACTTAGCATTTTGACATTTTAACTAGATATCAGTCACAGGAACAAATACACACGTTTTGTAACAAAGAACAGATGACTAATAACAACTGATTTAACGCGTTAATTTTGAAACACATTTAACAAGTCTATGACTTTATGAACACACCAGCACAGCCAAGTAAGGATAAAGGGATGCGTGATAGTTCCTTACACAACCTCTGAAGTTTATAAGTACTGTTTTAAAGAGATCTGTTCACCATTTGTTGAAGGAGGACACCAAGTCAAGCTGTTAAAAGTTTGAATTATGAAAATAAATCATCCGCCTAAACCTCTTGCAACATGGTGGGAAGAATGCAACAAGGCTGGATTGCATCAGAAAAAGCTGCAGATTAAAGTCTTACAGACCATAGAGCCTTAACACCTTTTTTAAAATAAATAAATATGAAGGGTAACAGACTTATTCTGCAAGGCTCCACAAGATGGTAGAATGACACCTCTGGATGTGTGAGTCAGTGTCAGGACCAGTTCAGTTTAGTACTTTTCATCTTATGGGAACAATCAGGTTGGAACTCTGCTGGTCTTCTTCATTTCTTTCATGTGCAGAAGAGACAAAGGGACGTCACTGCTGTGTTCGTGTTGCACAATTTTCAAAGCTCCCACAGTTGAATTAAGTTGAAAATCACCAGAAACACATTTGTATTCTCTCTGTGTCCGTGCATCAGCAGTGTGCTTAAAAGGCAGTTTTAAATTGGCGCTCTCAGGTTGCTAGTTGAAGGTGGGATACTGAAATGTGTTGGGGAGCCAAATCGTTTTTTCACCTGATCAGCCACAGGAAGTTAAAGAGGGGGTTAGGAGGAGGAGACGGCGGCAGTGTGTTAGTTTGGAGCCGGCAGGATGTAACAGCGCTGTGTGTGTGTTTGTTTGTGTGTGTGTGTTTGTTTGTTTGTGTCGGAGGCCTGCTTTGTGTTTACACGCGATGCCTCTCACTCTTCTGATCCACTTTTAACACAACCTTTAACAACACTCTGCTGTCACCTCGTCATGGGTGCAATGTGAAAGTACAGGGACGTAATGATGGCGGGACTTCGTTAGGCCGCTGATGTGGAACTGCAGTCTGTAAAGGGCTTCGCCTGGTTCCATTGCTTGTGAATTTCCAGCAAGATTACTTAAAAACTGCTGGTCTGATTTTTATGAGAAATGAGAAAATAAAGGCTGCTTTAAATTCTGGACCAGATCTGACTCAACAGCCAGGATTTATAGTAACTACATGTAGATAATACTTTTGGGCCAAAATGTCTGATCAGACTCACCTGGGGGGGGACGGCAGAAGCTCAGTCTGTAGGGTCGATGGTCTCGGTTGGTCTGGTAGCTGAAGAGGTGCCTGTTTACTTCCTGAGCACTGCTTGAGCAAGGCACCTAAGACCTCCCCAAAGTGCAGAATGACACAAAGCCTAGAGGCTGTTGTTTCAGACATATTTTTGTGACATCATCCTTATAGTTTTCTTTAAGATATGCAAACTCCACTTCTGACCTTGGTGGACGTCTGCACTCAGAGCACCCTCCCAGCTGTTTATGTGGAACAGAGTTGCCAAGAAAAAAAAACAAGGAAATTGCCCACACATACACTTCAACTTTGCTTCCCTTGAGCTGCATAAAACTGTCAAACTCCAGGCTGAAGTTGGCAGAGGAGCAGAAAAATATGAGAAGTTGCAGCAAAGTGAGGGAGAAAGAGATATTAAAGCCACTTAAAAGCACTTATGTTCATCTGTTGAATGTGTTTCAATATAGATTTAGAAACACCTATAAACACGGCGTTACATCTTCTATGAGTTGTCGCAAAAAGCCAATTTTCCCTCTTGCTTGTAAATGTCGATTACTGTTGTTTATAAGTCCTGCTCCGGTTGTGACTGGGCAGAGTAAACATAAATAAAATGGGCCAATAAAACCAGCTGTATATATACAGTCACTTTATTCCCCTCCAGTGTGGGAGCTGTACAAGTTTTAAAAAACGCTGCCCTAAGGCATAAAACAAACGTTATAGACAACAGTGAGATTCCCTTTTTTCCCCTCCTCAGCTCGTCTCCTCGATGTCTTTGCCCCCGATGTAAAGGTCTTCACTTTCTGTATGTCAATTACTCCGCTGGGACCTCGTTACTGCCCCCCGCCAATCACGCAGCCCCCCCCCCCCCTCCCCCTTAATTAACACAGGATATTACATTCCTGTATTTATAACCCAATAACTAGACTGGCCTGGCTGAAAAGGTCACATCAACAGTTTAGCTGGGTTTTTTTTGTGCCCTATAGCACAGCGGCCCAGGAGGATACAGCTGGGAGGAGAGCCAAATGAACCGAAAAGACGCTCAGGCTACTTTTTCCTGAACTTTTACTTTTCAGAGTTGGCTGATTTCACCTTCTATTATTTATTGTTTTTTTTTTTTTTTTTTGCCTTTTCCAGGTCCTTGCTGATGTAGTATCTGGGTGATGGGGCTGTCAAAGCGTGTGTCATTGTGGTCGGTGGAGGAAGTGTTGGAGTGGATGCAGGATCAGCTTCCAACCTACATGGACAAGCTCCATAAAGCCATAATTAAACACGCGATATCAGGTAAAACTGCTTTATTCACACCAATGCTAGACGAGAAGATGAATATGCTTCCGTGTTCAAACTCTGTTTTTTTCTTTTGTGCACTATTGCCTGACTGATTCTCACAGGCCGTGTGTTGCTGAGATTGAAGGATCATCACCTGGAGCTTCTTGGCGTGGAGGCCGAGGAGCAGCAGCAGGAAATCTTGCAGGACCTCCTCCTACTCAGAGTTCAAGAGGAAATCGATGACCTCAATGACATCTGCGAGGGTGAGGATGCAAAGTGTCATTACCTTCAGGAAAAAACTTCAAAACTTGCACAGAGTAGTCGAAAAAGCAGTTTTCTTCTCCAACAGCAATTAAAATACTGGAAAATAACCTGCAGTTGTTGTTTTCTTTTGGTAACTATGGTTTCAAATTCCCAAATTGCATGAATACACAGACAGTCGTGCATGAATTAACAGTCTGGTTTATGAACGTTTTCAATTGAAACAAACAAAGATGAACATTTTAATTCATGTACAGAATAACATTTTGTCCCCTTTTCTCTTCTCCAGAGTGTTTTTCCACATAAAAGGAAATAGATACGTTCAGAAGAAATGGGGGATAATTTTTGTTTTGATTTCCCATCCATCCATTCATCCATGTGAAGGATGGAAATAAGAAAAGAAGGTGAAGAGAAAGAGGAATCAATGAGAAAAGACGAGACAGAGAAACCCATTTCCTGTGTGAAATCTGACCGGCTGCAGATGGATGAGATTAGTTTTTGTCTCGGCGTCTTTTTTCTGATCCCTGCTGTCCATTAGTCTCTGTCTTTGTTCTGTCTCCGTAGTGTATCATATAGAATATAGCTGCACTTGCAGCATGGCTTCAGGGATGGCAGTTTGTTCTTTCACCTTTGTGGTCCAAATTATTATTTCAACAGCTAAATAATGAATAGTAAAGACATTGTGTACATGAGCAAACTCTGGTGATGTCATTTCTGATTTTGAGTGACAAGCCTCGACTCCTCCTGGATAACTGGCCTTGAAAAAAAGACTGTAGCATCAGTGTGTAAATGTTTTTATTTTGAAGATGTCATTGTGCAAGCAGAAGCATGAAATTTCATAATAGGAATAGCATTAAATCCCATGCATGGTGCATCAAATCATTACACCTTTTCTTGTGTTGTTGCCAGAAATCATGTTCTTTCCCATCAAAATGACTCTTCATTGACAAATCTCAAAAACTCAAGACATTACTTTTCCATTCCAAAAAAAGTTGTTGCTGTTTTCTGCTGTTCAATTCATTTCAATTCAATTCAAAAAACTTTATTTGTCCTCAGGGGGCAATTAAAAAAAAACGTAATAAATGCTCAATAAACGTTAAATAACTTCTCTGTGAGCCGGCCGGTCGTCCACACAAGCAGTGACCAGGAACCGGAAGGTCACCGGTTGTGTCGCACATGTCCCGTTGACTGAAACCGACTTTTAGTTCCAGCTGTTGGTAACAATCTTCTGTCTTACATTTAAAATCGTCCGCCTTTATTTTACTGATTAATCATGAACGGCACTTTAAAAAGGAAAAAGAGGTAGAACTGAACATCACTGATACTGAAAGCTCTGTCAACACTTCTGATGTCTGTTACTACATCTGATTAAGGTGAGAACTTTTTAAACTGTAACAGAATTACAACATGTTTCCTCAAGTGGTCTTCAAACATTCTGACTCCTGTTTTAAGACGTGCCTTATTAACCTTTATCATGTTGGCCTCGTGTTGGCATCAATACAAAATGTGTGGATGTATTTCATAAAAAGGTCATATCTGTTCCCGAGCATTTCTTCCTGGCACTGATGCGGAACATTTAGTAACATTAAAACTGCTGCTTAGGCAACACGATTCAGTCTACTGAGTTTATTTTCTTCTTAAGAGTGATCATAACTTGTTTGTTGTTTTTCTGCTGTTAAATCTAAACCTTATAAATCTCAGATACTTTGTTCATTGAGTTTGTTCCTAATAGTTTTCAGACAGTCTGTGACTCGTTTATCTACATCACAGCTACGACACAAGTCACATGAGTTAGAACAAAATTCAATGAACTGCACTGCTGATCACACTTTTTTACAGAGTGACAGTCAGAAAACAAGGTTTGATGAGAAGAAAAAGCGGAGGAAAAGACATTTAGTGGAGCGTTTACAGTAGGTGACTCCACGGGGTACATGTGACACTCAGAATAACACGCCCTTACACAAGAGTTCACCTGCTCTCTTCTTTTTTTAACAAGTTCATAAAGTCAGCTGTAGTCTTTGCGGTGTGTTCTAGTGCAACTTTTTGGCCAAAGACGTGAGGAGACTCCACAGCCAGCCTCCGTCGACACTAGTTCTTATGTCTGCTTGGTGTGTCAGGGCCTTTAGTTAGAAAAAAAACTACTTACACATGTACAGGACAGAATCAGCAGAGGTCACACTTTGTCCAAAGGGGGGCACCAAAATCAAAAAACAAGCTGAAACTTCCTCACATGAGCTCACATGTTGTTATGATTACTGAGGGAAATATTCAAGTCCCAGACTCATAATCTCTTGTATACATTTTTATTAAAGTCCACCCTAAATGCAGTCTGACAGATTTTAACATCTTCTATTCTTTTGCTCAGTTAATGTGGTTTGAACAATGTTTTGCTGGACAGAGGGAGTTTAAGAAGGACAAGGACAGGAACACTTTTCCTCTACTGAAAAACCTCTGCATCAAAGCATAAACACTACCACAGCCCTTAAACTCTTACACACACACACACACACACACACACACACGCACAGGAATGAGGAAGTAAAGGCAAACAGCTATTAGGGGGCAAGACGCGACATGCTTGAAACTTCACACATGAACCTGGAGTGTGAGTGAAAGCACTGATTTACATAAAACAAACTTTACATCAGGTGACCTTTACTCCCCTAGTTTATGTTTGTGTGTGTGTGTGTGTGTGTGTGTGTGTGTCTTGGTGTGATTAATACCCCAGGAGATGGCGTGACATTTGATTTTGCAGGGCGTGGCTGTGGAAGTGCTTACTCAGCACCAACGTAAATCCTCTCTGATGGAGGGAAGGAGGGATGATGAAATACGCCGCTGACCCTGACAGCAGAGCCAAAAAACACCCAGACGCCCAGACCCATACACAAACGCTGATTGAGTTGATTTCCTCTGCATGTCTCATTTATCCTTTACAACATATGGTACACCTACGAGGTGGTGGACTTGCAGACAAATGTTGATTAGGATCACAAGTCAAAGCACGACTTCTCATGACTCAGAACAAGAAAAGACTGATCGCCAACATCTTGTAACACGACATGAACATCCCAGGAATAATGCGATGGTGGCTTATCTATGATTTGTGATCTTTTATGCATGTTTTATGACATACAACTGGATCTTTTATGGATGCTTTTATGGTGTTAAAGGCTGCAACAATCAGGAAACGCTCACAAAACCACCGGCGGCACTGATTTAAAAGTCTATTTTATTGGTTTCCTTATTCTGGTTAACAGAAATGCAAACACAACATTTGACAATAAGGACAGTGTGCTTGAGAAAATCTGATGTTTTTTTACGAGGAGCAACATTGACTTGTTCTACATGAAGAAGAAATGACTTCTTTCTTTCCCTTTCAGAGACGAATATTAAGAAGACTAAATCCCGATACAGGCAGCGCTCTATTGTGACAAAAATATACATCTTTTGTTTCGCCCCACCAGACAAACGCTTCAGCTTTGATGGCGACCAAACACTTTCAGGCGGGTTTCAAACAGGCGGTTTGAAAGTCAGCAGAAACCCCCCTCCCCACCCCCACCCATCGCCCCTCAGTCCTTCAGTGTCTGCCAGCCACCGCAGCCTATCTGTCACTTTCTTCTGATTTATTCATAGCTGCACCAAGGGAAAAGAGATCAATAGTTTCTGAAAGAATAATGACTAAGCATCGGGCCACGAGGAGGGAAGGAAGGAAGCAGAAGAGAAGTTCACTCGAAGTTCAGAGGGGATGTGAGAGTTGACGGGGTCATGCTGCTCACTTTACTTTAGAGCACTGCTGTGTGTTTCCCCTCCAAACGGTATCATCTAAAACCTCAACTTATGACTTCCTGGGAGCGCTAATTTGTCACATTATGTTTCTGTTATGCTTCACTGTTGGCACTCAGCATCCTTTTAAACATTATGTTGGCTCTTTCTCGGAGAACCGCTGGCTGTGACGAGGATTATAGGGAGCAATGTGTTGTTGCACTTTTGGCATGGGCTGCACGGTTGGTGCAGTTGGTTAGCGCTGACGCCTCACAGCGAGAAGGTTTCCCTGTTGGACGGGAGCCTCTCTGCGTGGAGTTTGCATGTTCTCCCTGTGCATGCATTGGTTCTCTCCAGCTTCCTCCCACAGTCTATAGACATGCTTGTTGGGTTAATTGGCGACTCTAAATTATCGCTAGTTGCAAAATGTCAATTGATAAGACTTTGTTTTTCACTGTGTGTTTATAAGACTTTAAACGGGTTATTCACATCCACACTTCTTGATGCATGTTCATCACACAGCATGTGCATGCAAGCATTACACAATAAAACTGTAACCGTCACTTAGCAACCTCACACCCAACCACATTTACCTTTATTATATTTCCCCACCGTCCCTGCTTGCCTTTAAACTGACTCCTTGCATGTTGCAGCCTGTAGGTATCCAAGTGTAGAGCTACAAACGTGAAAGCATGTGTTCAATAAATATCTGCTTGTTGTGATAGCTGAGTCAAGATGCACACTGTGTAGGTAGGTAGGTGGTGTAAATTTAGAGGTTTCAGCTGCAGGTGAGCTGACCTAACTGTGAGGAAGGTCGAGAGACACAACAACAGTTATAGGCTAAAGTTTACAAGATGTTGAAGTGAGCAGTGAAGATTTTGCTTTTAATTCCTCATGCAAGATGAGAAAGAACTCTTTCTCTTAAAGGGACGGTTCTCACGTTTGCTCTCAAGCTGCTTAAATTTTTATTTAATTTTTTACCAATTCACCTCTATAGTTTGATAGATTTTGCTCTTGATACTGGTGCTACCTATTTGTGACACCAAAAATCTTTCATTAAACTCTCCTTTGGTCCAAATCTTTTCTGAGATTCAGTCTTCCAAATGTATTCAAACCCGTTATCTGCAGTAATATTTTAAGTCAGATTACAGCATAAGAAACAAACTCGCTCTTCTGCTATTCATTTCACACATGATCGTTGTGGGAAAACAAGAAAACTGTCCACACATTCAGCTGGGTGAACCATAACAAGTCACCTCCGATTGTGAATAAATGGCGATCTCCACCTGCTGGAAGAACCTCCCACTATCCATCCTAGGCAGAACAGCAACCATTCAAATGAAAATGTCTAATTTTTTCAGGGGAGATTTCTCCCGAAGCACCCTCTCTCCCACCCGGCTCGTTCCCTCTTTCCATCTACCGTCAAAAGCCAGAAAAGAGCAGAAAAGAAAGCAGAAAAATCAACAAAATACAAAAGCAAATATTAATGATTTTGTGTGTTCATTGGTTACATAAAAAAGACTAATGCAATCAAATCAACTTTGTTGCTAGTCTTTCACATATCCAAGACTCTAATAACATTGCATTTAAAGGGTTACAATCCTGAAAATAATTGAATGCTTGGTAGTTTTGAGCAAGTTTATTTGGTTTTAGATTTTGTTGTGCTGTCTGATTTTTTTTAAAATTCATTTTCGTTTTATGGTGATGTTGTTTTTGTGTTTCTTGTCTCCTGTGTGCTCCTGCTGCAACACAAATTTCCCCTTGTGGTGCAATAAAGAATCTGAATCTGAAAAGAAATTGATGGACCATTTTGCCTTAACTAGATAATTTCACAGGAACTGAATTGTTGTTGTACTTAAAGATTTATGTACAACTGACTTGATGTCAAGTTTATTTGACTAGAAAATTGTATTTCTTTGGAATAATCACAAATTTATCTCAACTTATCTTTTTAAGTTCACTTAACTTAAAATGTTGAGGCAGCCCGGACACTAACTTTTTTAAGTTATAACAACTATTTTTTTTTTTTTACAGTGTTTATGACTAGTTTTCTATGTAAGAGTAAATTGATGGAAATCTTTATAGTCTCTGGTTGTAGTCTCTGGTGACTTTCTACACCTGCTTTTGAGTAACAGAGGAAAATAAAATAAAAGAGAGAAATCAAAAGCTGATTCTAGGTTTATAAGCAGAGAGCGCTTGTTGTCAGCAGGTTACAGCTGGTTCTTTGACATCAGACACCGAAGGTTAACGTGTGTGACAGTTTGTCTGCGTGGGCAACAAAACACACCCATTAATAAAAGAAAAGAAACAAGTGACACAGGAGAGAAGGAGGATGAGGTGGCAGACGTCTCGCTGCAGAAAAGAGAGCGAGCGAGAGAGAGAGAGAGAGAGAGAGGAAGTAAAAACAACACGGTGAACAATAATACCTGGAAGTGGGAAAATGAGTTCTGTCAACAAACGGCTCATCTATTTCCTCTCCCATCAGTGGGATCTTTTCACTTGATTTATCTCGTCGGTATTGGAAGCAATGGAGTGTAAAAGGGACAGAGTGATGAAGGTGTGGAGGATGAGCTCATGCTGCCGCTTAGTTCTCAGCGCTGCAGGCTTGTCGTCTGTTTATTTCAGGTTTTCTGCATGAGGTCGAACGTTGATTTCAAGTATTATAATGTTTCTGTTGTCACCATTCACCAGAAGCATCTTTGAACACACAGAAAAAAAATGATGAAACATACAACAACAAACAACAACACCGGTTTGTTGTTGCAGCAGCAGTAGAAAGGACGTTTTCTGATTTTGATCACATCGCAGTGTTTTTGCTAAAAGTAAATGAACGTAGTAAAAAGCGGAAGTCTGTTGCAGTATTCACTATTTCAAAGCAGTGGTGCACTTAACTGATGCCTCAGAGAATTTTTGTTGAAGGGAGAATGTGCAACTTTTTCATCCAGTAGATGTCGCCCTTGAGCACCAGCATGAAACCAAAACAACCTGCTGTTCGGTGACCCCTCCGCTACTCTGAAGCCTCCGCTCTCCTCCAGCGACACACCTCCAACCCCTCTCCACTCACTATCACATGACGGAGTTATGAATTAGAACGCACCGCAATTAAGCACCATTAAGCACAAGCAGCGGACAAAAGTTGTCCTCAGCTTGAGCTGCAATTGCCTGTGACCTGCATTGTTGTGTTAGCATGCTAATGTTAGCTCAACTCAGTTTAATTTATAACACCTTTCATACATAAAAACATGCAGCCCAAAGAGCTTCACGAAAGAACAGACAGAAAGGAACAGAATTAAAACAAAAAGAATGTCAAATACAAAGAATTGACATTTAAATATTGACATTAAATAAAATAATCGCATGCTTTTGTTGACTCATAGCTTCATATTGCACATAAATTGACACAGACTCACCATGAGCTAAAGACACTTATGTGACATTAAAATATGCAGCAAGGAATATTATTTTTCTTTTCTCTAGTTCTTGACTAAAACAGCTTCATATGTAAGGCCGTCCCGTCCATGTAAACATGATGTAAACGCGGCTCTGACAACAACACAGCTGGAAGGACTCGAGCTTCTCACTCATTGTAGACAGTCATGACTCAGAGAGACATTTGGATAAACTTGATTTCTGCTTTATTTATGTGTAAAATGACTCACAGTCTTCCTTTAAACACTGTTTTCATTTTTACAAAGTCGGCTGAGAGAAAGTTGAGGGATGAAAAAGAGGAAATAAGAGAGAACATGAGGAGGAAGCTAATTATATGTTGAATTGGAGTTAAATTGCACTCCCTGGGCTGGAACTGATGCTCATTTGTTCTGAAGACTAATGTGTAGTTTGAGGGGCTTAGGTTTGGGTTGGCTTCTTTTATTTTCTGCACACCTACTTTCACTCTGCAGCACGCAATCCTTTTGTTATATTGCCTTTTTTTAATTGCCTTTGCAGTATGAATTATGACAAAAGTGACGATATATGATGCTACATTCGGGTCAGTTCACCTACAGTGATTGTCTCCTAAAGTTTCATCAGTGACAAGTGATCTTGGTGCGATTGAGGTCGTGTTGTTGTCAGCAGAGATTGTCCGAGCTGCTTTGTCTGTTATTGGTTTTAAGGATCCAAGTCAAAAAAGCTGTAGGTCAGCTGTTTGTACTCCATATCATGTCAGCTCCCCTGCAACCCCAAACCGGAAAAAGCGGTTAAAGATCATTGATGGATGGAAACTAACTAGACTCTTAACATAATTTTTTTTTTTTACACAAGTTACATGTACACTAAATAAATTCAAAAATAATTAAAATACAAGCAGTTAGATTTACCCTGGCATCCTTTTTGTTTAGCAAGTGATTTTAAAAACCTAAGTACGACTGACTGTATTTGAGCTGCATCATTTCAACAACAGTATGTCCCTATATTGAATAGGACAGGAAGAACATTTTAATTTTCTATGTAAAAGAATTGACTGAAAATTTATATTTTACCACAAAATGACAGAATACATTACATGATGCACACACACCACACATTCCAATCTGCACATTGCACTTTGACACCCTGGACACTTTACACTGTTTACATTATTCTATATTTTTGTATATTCAATTATTTATTTTTAAAATTTTACATTATATTCTATTTGACTATAAATATGTGTATCAACAATTTGAGTGTTTATTGCACGGCCTTGCGGAACAGTCTTTTACATTTCACTGCACATCTGTATGAGCATGTGACAAATAAAAATCTTGAATCTTGAATCTTGAATAAGCAAATCTGTTTTATTGTTTGTTGTAAGTATGAAAGAGCGTTTACAGAAGTGCACCAAATAGAGCGGTTTGAGATAAAGAACACACGAGTAAACACTATGTTTACACCTTCAGCGTACAGAGGAATTGGGTGTCTTGTTGATCATGATAATCACATAAAACAGTCAACATCAATGTCATGATGTGTGCTCCCTCACTGCCTGCTTGCACATCAAATTGATTACAACCCTAAATCATCCTTCTTCACTTGAAAATATACGAGAATGTCAATCATCGGCCTGCACATAAATATTTCACTCTGCTTATTCACTGAGGCATAGCTTCACTATAAATCTCAACTTGTGCGAGTGCGTTCACTCGACACCATTAAGTGTGTGTTGCATGTGTTTTCTCTCGTGTGTGTGTTTGCAAAGAGAAGCTTTTAAAAGAGAATATTAAAACATTAAAGATGACAGAATGACAGAGTGTACTGCGCCCGGGTGTTGTGGATAATTGAAATGCCAAAAACCTCAAGATGGCCGCTTCCTTTTTTTTTTTTTTTTTTTTTTTTTTTAAACACAAATTTACAGCCTCCATCACAAGACATTAATGCTGGAAGTATTTTATGAGGAAGCTGTGAGAGACTTCATCTTTACTGGAGAATGTTTATCACATGAAGCAGTCATCTGGATGTGGACAGGAAACATCGCTTTACCGTCTTTACTCAGAGAAAACAGCAAGAATGGACGGCGAAGCAATAATATTCATTTAGAGATAAGCACACTGTAATCTAAAATGTGCTTGTTTGGAGTAGCTTTAACATTTACCTTCACTGGAATGACTGTACTAAGAATAAATCTCAAACTAACAACAACAAGCATAAAAGTCTGTGGACAGTATTTCTCTGACGCTCACACAGTGTCTCTAACATCGACTGTATATTAAGATGGACAAAGAAACAGCCGTCTGGGAGTGAAGCTAAAAAGATTTGACTGATGACTGGCTGCAGAATGGATTATAAACCCTGCCACATCTACTTTACCAGGTAGGAGATAGGAGGTCAAACTATAAAATCAAGGAGCCAGTGAGAAATTTTTTGTCGATGGTTCGTAATTATTTTATTCCTCCTCGAGAAGTTCCCTTTTTTGTGTTGTTTTTGGGGGGACAATTTTGCCTTTATTGGATGAGACAGCTAAAGAGAGACAGTAACAGTGGGAGGAGAGCGTGGGGGATGATGTGCAGCGAAGGGCAGGGGCCGGATTCTGACCCATGGCCGCTGCAACGAGGACTATAGCCTCTGTACATGTGGCATGCGACATAACCGCTAGGCTATCTGGTGCCCCTAACCAAGAGGTTTCCTCCTAAGGTAGTTACTTGATGCTTTAAAATGGTATAAAATGGCATGATTGACAGCTCTGTTTACAAATCGGATTAGCAGTGAAGAGCAGAAATGGCGAGAGAATAACACACTAGTACGAGAGTCGTGTCATTTCAACATCTATGAGCGTCTGCCTCATAGATCCGTTCTTTTGTGAACTGTGTCCACCTGAAGGATTTTGCCATTTTATCTCTGAGCTTAAAGTGTTTTTTGTTAGCGCAAGCTGCATAGCGTCAATGTTGGGCTCTCGAGCGGATCCCTTCTGCTCAGACAGTCAGCGCCCGCTGCCGCAGGTACATTCTGGCTTCATCCTGCTCAACGGAGGGAGGCTGAGGCATGCTGTCCATTTGAATATACGGTCTATAGTCTCCAATCTCCTCTGAGAGGGAGAATGAAAACTTTCTAAACACACTGAACTCTTTGCATTTTATGAAGAAAACAAAAGAGAGAAAAGAGAAGGAGGTGAAAGTGACAGAGGATAACAGAGTCACACACTTCCTGAACAATATCCAGCAGCTGTTTCAGCTATTTATATTACATCTCTCCAAGGAGCACAATACAACCTGCTCTTATCAGCTACACAAGTTATATCACATCCTCTGTGTAGGAAAGAGGACGCTCTGTCGTGGCAGAGAGGATGTGAAATGAATCCCTGAAAGAAGGAAGTCATCTCTTCAGTCTGTAACGTATCATCTTGTTCCAGTGGTCGAATGGGATTCTCCTTTATATGTGAAAGAGCATTATGAGAAGTTCAATTTGAGATAAGCGGTGAGCAGTCTGACTCAGCCAGGAGGATTTTAAAAAATGATACTAAATCAATTCAGTCGGGATTACAGCTCTAAGTCTGTGTCGGATTTAAGAACCAAACTAGAGAGCAGGCGCAGCAGCCTGAGTGTCAATCTTTCAGAGGGTAAAAAAAGTGGAAAACACCAATTCAAGACGAGGAACCCTCAACTTCTTCATGAAACTTACCGCTGATCAATAATGCATTTTCACAGGTCCTGTTTGTGCATTCAGGCCTCTGTGTGTGAGAAGCATGTCTCAGGGATTAATAAAGTTTATCAAATTCAAAAATTCCACACAAAAAAAAACCCCGCCCGCCATCACATAACATGAAATGTAACGCAGCATAACTTTAGTATGTCATCTTCGACCTGGACAAACAGCAACCAGGCAAAGCCAAACAAAGGGTTAAACAATGATGGCTGGTTGTTTCTAAGCAGGAAATGTCTCATCTCACCTGTGCAGATGATGTGGTCTCCATGACGACGGCCCATCCTCTTCCGACGAGCTGTTGTGCCACTACAAGCCTCTCCTGACATTTCACAGTTTGGGCAAAAGGTCAGGAGTCCAGAGCTGCAGAGGAAGAAGAGAGAGAGGAGGAGAAGAAGAGAGGTCAGGGAGGAATCCTTCTTCTGCTTTTCATCTTGGACACTATCTCTCTCTCTCTCTCTCTCTCTCTCTCTCTCTCTTTTATCGATTGACCCTCATATGTTTCTTCCGCATGCACACTCACATTTATACACACACCTGCTCTGAGTGGTGGTGACATCAGTTTGCAGCGTGATGCATTCACCTCACAGCCTGCAGCGGCTGTAAACTGACCGCTGCAAGGTCACACCATAAATATTTTTATCAGTCCAGACCCATTTAGAACAGAACAACATTCAGAGATGAGTTATAAGGAAACACAGCTTCTTTATTGTTTCTATTTCTCTGCGTCCATATCTTTCTCTCTCTCTCTCTCTCTCTCTCTCTCTCTCTCTCTCTCTCTATTCAACGTTCTCGGTCATGGCAGACGGCGGTTCACCAAAGAGCTTGGTTCTGCTCAAGGTCTCTGCCTGTTAAAGGGAAGGTTTGCCTCGTCATTGTTTCTATTTCTTTTGAAAGTATAACACACAGTGGTCTATTCCTGTTTCCATGCAACATGTCATGAGATAACTTTTGTGGTGATTTGAATAAAAGGAATTCTTTGGTGAATGAGAAGAGAGTCAACAAGCTGGTCTGGAGTCTCAAAATTCTGATGTCGGGCATTAGAGCAGGAAAAGATCACAGCAGGTTATGTGTGTGTACGTGTGTGTGTCATGGCAAGAAAGCTTGATTCATTCAGTTTAACATATCAAGACCACAGCTACTGATTTCTTCTTACAGTGTGCGTTGGGAGTGTGTGCAGGATCGAGGGGGGAGCTGTGGTCTGACGTCTTATTTGACGAGGTGACTCAGTCAACAGTGTTAGCATTTAGAGGATTCCCCCACAGAGTCAAATCACGCCGCATGTCTCTGATCTTCTTAGAAACTCTAAACTTTTTGCTTCTCTCTCGGTCAGAGCACTTCCTTCTCTGAGGTCGACAGTCACTGCTTTGTTTATTTATCAGTTTACATACAGGTATTATTTCATCTATATTAAGTGAATTGGAAACAATGTGTGTAGGACTTCTAGCCATGGCTAATTTTCAGTCCTTGTTTTTTTGTATGCATCAGTGAACACAATCTTTAATTCCGTTTACCTGTTGTTGAGGTGTGTTCACATCCTGCCGACTGCCGCCAACAAATTCAGTTTGCAAATCGCTACGGATGTTATAAAGTATCATCTTGTGGGCTTTAAATCATATGGATATTTTTTTTCTTTATTATGATTATTACCCAATGTAGTATCTCAGTTATAGAAAATATGTTTTGAATTATCTTTGTCTGTTTGTGTTTAGGGTTGTATGCTTCACCTGGTAGAAAATAAGGATCATTGTGTTAACTGATTTGTAATAGTAACGCCTCGTGGGAGGGGCTTAAGGTTTAAAAATGGGACGCTTTGGACCCTGGGAGTTCATTTTAAGCATATCTAAAGACCTGATAACATATAGGTCATGCCAAAATTTTAACTGTTCTGTGTTTTTTAGAGTTGGGGAGTATTCTTAGAAGTCATTAAGAAACTATTTTTGATATGTTGTTTCCTACTTTATAACTTCCACCTCTTGTTTTATCTTGTTTTTTATGCAACATGATTTTTTGACTATACCTGTGAGGCTCGTTTAAAAAAAAAATCTTTTAGTATGTTTTTGAGAATTCTAAAAATGTACCCGGCTAAATTAACAAAAACATGATGATCATTTTTGACTACACCTGTGTTTTACGCATTATTTGAGGAGGACTCAGTGATTAGCCTTCTCTCTTAACACATGAAGAGCCCTGATTCATATGATTCTTACAAGAGACTTTGAAAAGCTGGATTATAGTCTCGATCTTAAACCTGGCACAAGAGAGAAGAGACTCTTCACCAAACACCTGACCAATCCCATAATAAGCTCTCAGACTGATGTTGAAAATGAGGAAGTGAAGGAGCTGGAAAGCTGGACTGAGACTGCCCCCCCCCCCCCCCCTCGCTATATGCTGCTCTGATTTATCCTTCCCTAATGGACCATGAAGCCATCACCACGGGCCGATCCTTCAGAGTTATCACCGCACAGGTAAATGAAACAAAACTCCACATCCTGGTGTGCAGAGAAAGAGGCTGGGAGGGGAAGCGTCTGGTGGTGTTTTTAGACAAATGTTTGGCAGTGTAGTCCGACAATCCAAAGACACGTCCAGGGATTTATTCTGCTGTTGTTCAGCCACAGATTCAAGATGACAAATTCCCTCTAAAGGGCTTGTTTTTTTTCAACCCAGAGAGCTCCAATAAATCCAGAATTCCTCAAGCATTATGCTTCCACGGTCTGAGACCGGCTCAGAGGAACAGAAACACATAAATGTACATAAGTCATACGTTTTACTGCAATCTAGAGAAGGAAAATAGAAATCCTGCAAAATTGACTGAAAGATAATCTGATTTCAAAGTTAATTTAATTGTCTCATGTCTAATATAAAGCTAGAGGTAAGAGGTTTTGTTTTAGTCATCTGTAGCTACTCTATCAAAAAGCCTCCAGATAAACAACACAACTAAATATGCGTAACAAGTAATTATAAGGTAGGCATTTAACACATGCAGAATCACAACAACAAAACATAAAAACCATAACAACAAAGCAAGCCACGGATGAGAGCCCCAACCAACAACAACAAAACCTCTACAGAAAAGAACCCAGACAAAAACTCAACCAACATCACAACCCAAAGGTCAGAAGATTTCAGGCAACATGGGGCAGCAGTAGCTCCGTCTGCAGGGACTCTGCTTGGGAACTGGAGGGTCGCCGGTTCAAGTCCTGGTGCGGATCTAAATATGGAAGTTGGTCTGGTTGCTGGAGAGGTCACTTCCAGAGTACTGCAGAGACACCCTTGAGCAAAGCACTGAAACCCCAACAGATCTGGCACGCTCCATGTGTAGCAGCCCCACTCTGACATCTCTCCACCAATGCATGTCCACAGCTCCTGTCTGTGCATGTGTGTGATTCAGGCCTATGTGTGTGAGAAGCATGTCTCTGAATAACACAGGAACCTAGGCAACTTAAGTGTCATGTTACATGATGCACTAAGATTGGAAACAGTTTCAGTTATTGATATAGATCACTATTGCAAATGAACTTCCTCTGAGATCACATCAGCAAAAATGACTGAATACACATCACTGATCAGGGTGCTGGGTTAATGTCCTGAAGTTAGACCTGGAATTCATACAATACAAACGCTTCCTTATAAACGATGAGAGCATGAAAACCAAAACCAAACAAAAACTGATCGAATGTTGGATTCTGTCATACTTATGATGATTCACTTTCTGAACTGGCATTTGGAGTATTTTTTCAAGTTTTTGACATTTTACCATGTTGAGCTTCATTACCACAGTTCAAGAGGTCTTATATATATTTTTCTCATGAATATACATCTGTCCTGTTCTGGTTACCTGCAAACCTCAGCCACACTTTGAGGAAACTTCTGTAACTTTGGTAAAAATAAAAGTGTTAAAGAAAGGAGGCTCTTTGCACATCATGTGTTCAGGGCGGTTCCAAAACAGCAGCAAGAAAAAAGAGATAAGACGGCACACTTACTCAAAACATAGTGATTTAATACATTATTTTTTCTGGCGTTGAGTAAGTGTGCAGGCTTATCTTCCTTTTCTATAAAATTGTGTTTATCTGCAGATTACCATCACTGGAAATATTATTTTTAGAAAAAGGTTGCATGCCTTTGCCTTTTTTTTCTTCTGTTTGCATGTGAAATATTCCACACCAAACTCCAGAGTGTGATTTTTGGAGTGGCAGTAGCTCAGTCTGTAAGGACTTGGGTTTGGGAGGCGGGGTGTCGCCGGTTCAAGTCCACATACTGACTAAAGTATGGAAGGTGATGTGGTGGCTGGAGAGGTGCCAGGTTACTTCCTGAGTACTGCCGAGGTGGCAAGGCACCAAACCCAAGACAGCTCTTATATGGAGCTGTGTAGCAGCCCCGCTCTGACATCTCTGCATCAATGCATGTCCACAGCTCCTGTCTGACCGTGTGTGTGTGTGTGTGTGTGTGTGTGTGTGTGTGTGTGTGTGTGTGTGTGTGTGTGTGTGTGTGTATTTCAGACCTATGCATGTAACATGTCGCTCATAAACAGAGTGTAAACCTGAGTTTCCCCTCAGAGATTATTAAAGCACATCATTCATTTTAAGGCCAGAAATCTTGAAGTAAAGAGGACTACTTCTAACAGAACGTGTGTACATACATCACATCCCTTTTGCTGTGAAGCCTCACAGGCTGAGTCGTTTAATACTAAAATATTATTGTGTGGTGTACAGTTAGATGTTTTCTCTTTATTTGATTTGGCAGACAGGCTCCACTTCTGGCCTGGAGTGGATTAAAAAGAGCATAAAGGTTGTCTGCATTAGAGGGAGACTTTGAGCAACAATGATATGTTCTGTAGTTGTTTTGTAAAGGAAGGTTCTGGCACTTTTAACAAGATGAGTTCTTAACTTTGGCAAAGATTTACTATTTAATAACACGTTTGAAGAACATCTGGATTTAATGATAATTCAGCTAATAACATCATCTTCACACTAAAGACTTGAGCTCTCTCTATAGTAAAAAAAAAACCGTTAACAGTCACATCATAAAAGTCTGATGAGGTTGGTTTCCACTCTGTCACTGTTAAAGTGTGGGCTGTACCATGAGCCACAAGATGGCGCTGTTTGCTACATGATATGCCCGTGTATGGCTCCAATGCTTCTATAACCCCCCCCCCCCCCCCTCCCCCTCCTCCTTGACTCCTGACATAATGACATCGACACAAATCAGGAGAAAATTAATTTTGGTCAGTCAGCTCCATCTGTGCAAATAACGACGCGACGTGATCGACGTGCAGCAGAGACAGAAAGACAAGCGGTCAAAGTTGATGAATTGGGCCGAATATTCGAATCATTACGAGATTTAATGAGCTAAGACTTAATTAAAAGTGCATAGATTTGCAAAAGAGTCAGTTCACCAAACCCTGACAGCAAGGCCCCGACAAATCCCTCTAACAACATTAAGCACCGAGGCAACGAGCCTGGAAAATGTTCAATCAAGAAACCTGGATTTAGCAAAAGTGACTAAAAGACTCTTACAAGTGAAGCCCAATTCATGTAGAAAATCTTACTTTGATAGAATAAATGTGATTATTTTTCTTGTATTAATTATGGTCATGTCTTTCTTTAGAGTGTAATTTCATCCATTAAGCAAATGAAATCTAAACTTTATCAACTTTTTGCGAACTATATAAACTGAACAGGAGAGCGTCATGAATTATACAAACAATGCTGTTAAGGTATGTTAGTACAACTTGTTTTTAGCCAAGTTTACTGGTAATAATCCCAAAACAACAATGGCAGCTACTCTGAAGCTTCATGCTCATGTGAGAAAGTGATTTTTTTTTTTTATCTACTAAAACACACAAAATCTAAACTGTATTCTACACTTTTTGTTATTAGGGAAACATTGCGAGCTGCAAAATAGACAATACATATTCGATAATATTAGAGTATGTTTCGCAAACTACTTTAAAGCCACGTTTACCAGCAAGAACCTTAAAACAGCTGAGGTCTGAATGGAGTTTGCTTTTCCAAATTGGACACAAAGATGACAGCCACTCTAGAGGTTCTGGATGCTCCTGTAGGACTTCTCGGTGATTTTGGCTTTCTCCTTCCTCCTCATTAAGCTGATCCAAACAGAGCTACAGATGCAGGCAGAGAGATGCTGAGTTATGGCCAGCTCCCTCCACTCCTCCTGAGAGCCAGCTGACGCCCCGCTCGGTGCGCGCTCGGATCCCCGCAGCCTGCTGCCAGCCTGCTGCTGCTGCTGTCGGGATTATCAGCGCTGCTGCTGCTGCTGCTGATGCTGCTGCTGCTGGATGCTGCAAGGAGGCGCAGCCCAGAGCCAACTGGGGATTTGAGGATGGAGAAGTGAGGAGAGCATGGCTGCTGGAAGCGAGGAGAGCAGGGTGCGATGAGGATCCCAGTGTGCAGCATTCAGGGTGTTTTCATTGTGAAACCGGTCCACCTGCTGTTCAGCGGAGCGTGGAGTCGCTCCTGAGAAAGATTTGATCGAAGCGCGTCTCTCTCTCTGGATCAGGTGCATTTCTTTAACTTAACCTGGGTGGAGATTTCTAGCGTGTTTCTCACAGAGCAGCAGCGCACAGGTGGGAGTTTGGATTTAAATGGCAAAGTTTGGATCTTCTCTCTTTTTTTTTTCTCCGGGATTGTTTGAAACGGGGTGCCAGTTTGAGCGTCGTAGAAACTCTGGCTGGATGTTATCAGTGTTATCCCGATGGTCGATGAGTGTGTGTGTGTGTGTGTGTGTGTGTGTGTGTGTGTGTATGACGCTCACATCGTGGATACCCGCTGTGCTGACAGATAGCTCTGCTTGAATCTTGTCCACATAAAGAGATTACCCTGTGATCCCGTTGTCGAGGAAAGTTTGAGGCTGGGGACGCGGTGCAGGATGGAGGCGGCGCACCTTTACGGACGCAGATCTCTGTGACGATTTGAATCAAATGTATCATCGGTGGATGGATTTGTGAAGTTGAGCGTGTTTCGGGGGTTTCTAACTGGAGGAGAATGTGTTTTCAAACTGTGGAGTCTCGCTCAGGCTGGACGGGAGAGCAGCGGACATCCCGATTCCTCCCTGGGACCACAGGTGTTCCTCTTACACAGGTGGGTTCTACAGACTGAGGTCTTGCAATTATGGATTATTTTTGGGAAGGGAAACAGAATGCATTAAGATTTCGAAATGATTTGCATTTGAAAAGGGTATAATCACTGATTAAAACAAATAATTAAAGTGTTCTATCCCCCATCCAAACTCAAGTCCTGCAGATTTATCCTGCTTTGCTTTTCAAACATCATTCAAGGATTTCCTCTAATAAATCTTCAACTTTCACTCTACAACAGTTTCCTCTTACTGTAGAGAAACTGAAAGTGTCAGAATAAAATCACAGTCGTATTCACTTGGGGAAAAAGACGTTCAGACATTTCTGTTTAAGAAAGTTACATTCTGCAAAGCCACTTTACATTTCCGAGTTTGATGTTTATAAAATACATGAATCTTTTTCAAATAGTTCAAGGTCTTTGTTTTAAGGAAGCTATATTGAAATGCCAGAACTGTCAGTGGCAGGTGGTGTGAGTATGAGCACGATGCTTGCTTGCCTGAGCTGCATCACAATCAATACACATCCCTCACTGACTCAGCAAACACCTACAACGGGACCAGTGACACCTCTGAAATCTTTAGGATATACCTTCACTTTTCATGATTGTATTTAAAAATATACCACCAATTCTGAATTTATTTAAAAAAAATGCATGACAATTTGTGTGTTTAATTCTCAGAAAATGTGTCGTTTTACATTTACTTCACTCTTTTATAGATTTAATAATGAAATTAAATAATGAAATTGAACAAGAGCTAATAAGAAGACAGGAGCCATACCAATATTCACATCATAACCTTCAAACTGGTTTCTCTATACTTCTTCTTTGCAGTTCTGATTTGTTTAGAAGCTCGAGATTTGTCTTTATTGATCCATTAATTCAATGTGTTCTTTCCTTTTTCTGTTTTTTTTCTTTTAGTGACTCCAAATCCCAAAATGTCGAGCTGTGGATAGAGCGGCTTCCCTGTGGGTCGATCTGACCTGTTTCTACCTCCCTGCACCTCCTCTCCTTGTCTTTTCCTAGCTCCTCTTCCTCCCCCCTTCCCTCCTTTTCTCCCCTCTTTCGACTCTTTATCCACCCTTTCTCTCCTCTCTGCCATATCCTCTTTTTCCTCACTTTTCTTTCTTCCCTGCTTCAATTCTGCATCTCCCCCACTACTTATATCCTACTCCTTTTCTTTTTTTTTTACCTCCCCCCTTTCCTGTCTCCCTCGTTCCCCCCCCCTCCCCCCCAACCCACCACGTCCTCCTCTTCCTCCCCCCCGCAGCACACATGCAGGCCAAGAAGCGGTACCTGCTCGTGTCTGTTGGGGCCGGTCTTGTCTTCCTCGTCTACCTGTGGGCTCTGCAAATCGGGGAGTTCCAGCAGCAGCCGTACCAGTATCACCAGTTTCCCCAGTACCCCCAATACCACCAGCAGGAGTACCAGAGCCAGGACGTGTATCAGCCCCAGCCCCTCCCCAAGAGGAGCCCGTCCAGATCTCCCAGGCACTGGCCAGAGTCCACCCAGCTGCTGGAGCCGTACCTGGAGGGAGGAGAGCAAGAGGTAGACAAAGAGTCCACTTCATGCTTCTGAAAACAGCTAAACTGCTGTCTCATTCAGAAGCTGTTTTCCAAGATATAATCAGATACAAAAGAATTTGAGAATGCTCGAGGCATCCTTTTGAATTCACAGGAGTATAAAAAGAACATGTAGCTAAATAGTTATCGCAGTAGAACTAAAAGATTTTAGCAATTAACTGAAGTGAAAGGAAATGGATTCTTCAAAATGCATGCTTCAAAACACAGAAAAAATAACTTTGAAGGAAATTTTAAAAGCTTTAGGACGGTGGAGGTGAGACGTGGGTTGATCCACTTCTTCTGAAGATGTTTATTTATTTCTCCTCTCTCTCCATTTTAAATGTGATTTTGATAATATAAACCCCCCTTAGGCCTGGAGAAACTATTGACATGAAATAACCTTAGTAAGAAATTATTATGTTTTTCTTTCAGTTTCAACAATGTTTTAAAAAAAAATCTAAGGTGTTTGCTTTGGTGCTTTGACGGGATTGAATACTATCCAGGGAGGCTGTTTTCAGAAACAGTTGAGGGAGTATCAGTGTTAGGTTATGCTCCAAACTTTAATGTCCACAATGTCCACATGTCAAGGTGTAGACATTTGACACCTTTCCTCATTTGACACGGATTAACATTAAGAGGAAGACAAGTAAAATAAGACTTCTTCAACAAGTTCAGAATGTTATTATAAGTCTCTACTTACAGAAAGCGTTACATCTGTCACCATGAGGAATGTTATCACAGGGTCTTTAGCTATTGAAACATCCTCCTAAATGTCTCATATCATGGAAATGCATTCATTTTGATCTCTCAAAGTTAATCAAACATACGGAGTCACTTATGACTGCCTCTCCTCTTCCCATGACAAAAAGCGGACCTCCTCGCTGTAGGAGTTTGAAAGAATACACTCTACATTCAAAACGGTTAAATATTAGTTGTACAATAAATATCCTTGAACACACCTTAACTATATATTTCCAATAAAAGTGTGTACTTACAGAGTGCAGCAGATATATAGTCAAGTAGGAGCGGCAGTAAATCTCAGTCTGTGGGGACTTGAAGGGAACCTGGTTGAAATCTAGGTACGGACCAAAACTATGGAAGTTGGTGTGGTTGCTGGAGAGGTGCCGGGTCACTTCCCGAGTGCCCTTCAGCAAGGCACCGAAACCCCCAACCGCTCTGACACCCTCCCCCTCCCCCTGTGCAGCAGCCCCACTCTGCCGTCTCTTTTCATTACCGCAGGTCCACACGTCCTGTTTGTGCATGTGTCTGTTTCAGGCCTTTGTGTTTGTTAGTCTCTTAGGAACAGAGTGTGAACCAGAATTTACCCTCGAGAATAAATAGAGTATATTTAAAATAAGCAGCTAGCAAGAAAATTGTAATTCAAGATTGCAGTGCATGAAACAAATCAGTGCACAGCCTCCGAAATCCGAAAAGTGTGGCAGACAAGTAAATGGATTTTATTTTTGGAGACTTCCCTCCACCTGTCCTGAGTCGATCCTGCAAACTAATCTGCCCAAATTCTGTTCTTGCAACTTTTTGATCAGCCGTCCTGAATTACCTGCAGTCCGTGGACCATGTGGGGTCTGTCTTTTTCTTACTTTGTAAAGCCAGATATCATGCAACCAGTGACAAGGGGACACGAGTACACATGCTATGCCTTTAAAGGTCACAGGCCGGGATGCTTTTAGGAGAATGGCTGCTTCAGGGGAATCAGAGATCACTGCTCATCGTCTCATGATGGATGGTTGTCAGAGCTGCTGCAGCTCAGTCATGCAACAAAACAATAAAACTCTGCGTCAGGGTCCAAGGAGGAGGCAAAACTGGCAAAATTATAATGATGCTCTAAATGTCGGTGTAGAAGTTGTGAAAGTGTAAATAATTTTAAATAGAAAACAATATCTTCAAATATTACAAATATTGAATTGCCATTATTTTTAAAATCATTAAAGGTTATGTGAAAGTTAAGTTGCTTGTTTTTTTTAATCTAAATCATTAGAAATGCCTCCCTGACTCAGCAAACAGCTCAGAGAGAATCTGTTTCAGCATCACTGACACCATACATTTTTATGATTCTGTTACATTTTCACGACTGCATTTTAAGCCATATAATATTTATTCATTCATGACTAATTGTACGTTGTTTTATTTATATTCTTGTACTGCTTTTGTTCATTTCCTAATGTCTAGACGTCGTAAAATTCAAGAGGTTTACGATCAAATTGATTTGGCTTTTAATGTTTATTCCACTTAATACTGACTTATGATGTACAACTCTTAGAAGACAAAATATCATTCAAGGATCTATTTATTTTATCAGCTCTTTTTACAGGAGTTATAAACAGTTTTTCTTGTTCCTCTACAGCTTCTCCTGAATTTTTTTTTAGTTGAAAAGCGTTTCACGGACTTTAGTGACAAGTTAAAGCTCATGGGAGGAGTTTTTAGCTGTTTATGAAACAGACTGAAATGAACACTGATGTATATTATGACCTCCAAAAGGCAAATAAAACCATCAGTGACAACATACCTCTTTTTTATAAAGTTATGTTAAATGTCTGAAACCGCCGCCTGGAGGTTAGTCAGTCAGATTAACACGATGCTGCAGCAAACAGATTTTATTTACATTTTACACAGAAAAGACTCAAAGTGAGTCATACATCTGACTGTTGAAATTAGTCAAGGGGGAAATTACAACAGAAAAACACATGGAAATAAAATAAACTTTGTCCACAGGGGGCGCCAAAATCAACACAAAGCAAAAGTTCCTCTCAGAAGCTTTGATGAACTGCTCAGTCATGAAATAACCCAATCAAACCTGATGTCAGAATCCATGGAGGTGCGAGAAAAACCTTCAGCTTCTGACATGATGTAACATTTAAAATATTGTCAGCTGTTCACAACAAAAAGGAGAAGAGGAATGTCTCGGAGAAAAAATTAAAAATGCTTGAATGCTTTGCACAGATGAACCTAATAGTGTTTTTTTTTTGCGTGTGTGTGTGTGCAGGAGGACAGCCCTCAGCTCCATCACCAGCACACCTCGCCCCGTGAACGCCGTGCGATCCGCGACAACATCTACAAGAACAAACGCTGCCGCATGGAAACCTGCTTCGACTTCTCTCGCTGTCAGTCGGGCTTCAGGGTTTACATCTACCCTCCGCAGAGAGGGGACGAGATCTCAGAGACCTACCAGAAGATCCTGACCTCCATCGAGGGGTCCCGCTTCCACACCACGGACCCGTCGCGGGCCTGCCTGTTCGTGCTGGCAGTGGACACGTTGGACAGGGACCAGCTCTCGGCTCAGTTCGTGCAGAATGTCAGGCTCCGCATCCAGAACCTGCCGACGTGGAACGACGGCAGGAACCACCTCATCTTCAACCTCTACTCTGGCACGTGGCCAGACTACACCGAGGATCTGGGCTTCGAGGTGGGCCAGGCCATGCTAGCCAAAGCGAGCGCGGATTCGGTGAACTTCAGACCAAACTTTGACGTCTCCATCCCGCTGTTCTCCAAGGATCACCCTCTGAAACGAGGAGGCGCGGGTTACCTGACGCTCAACAACACACCACTGTCCAGGAAGTACCTGCTAGTTTTCAAAGGGAAGCGATACCTAACGGGCATCGGTTCTGAGACGAGGAACGCTCTGTATCACATCCACAACGGGGAAGATATTATCCTGCTGACCACGTGTAAACACGGCAAGGATTGGGAGAAACACAAGGACTCTCGCTGTGACCAGGATAACAAAGAATACTCAAAGTAAGTCATGCTTCTTGATCTCTTTAGCTGGTTTTTCCGCTGATTCTGGGTGTGCTTTTTTATTTCAAATTGAAAAGAGCATCATCACCTGCCAGATCTGTCAATTGAGAGAATTTGTAAATATCTTTTCTTGCAGTACTTTCTGTCTCTGCAAGAGTTCCTTCAAGCTGCTTTGTCTTCTTGCAAACAATGTACATTTTAGCAGACATTAGCGGTCGTGGCAGTTATCTCATTATCAGCTCTTATTTGCTGTCGCTTGTTTGAAATGCGTCTCTGCATCATTGCATCTGCTCACAACGTGCTTGCTGTGTTTGTGTGCAGAAGATGTTTGTGTTGCTGCTGTCGATCATTACAACTGTGGTTTGTTTATTGGCTGAGAGCTCTCCCCCTTGAGAGTTTTCGGGGACTCGCTGAAGTGCTTGAAACTCCACTTCTTTATTTGAGTGAAACAGGTTGGATGCTTTTATGTGTTTATTTCACAATTGTCTTGGGAGTTGAGCTGTTCACTGCTTTTTTGTGCTCCAGAGACAAAATGCAATGGAACTACCCTTGTGTGTGTGTGTGTGTTTCAACAAAGAAGAAGTAAAGTTTTGCCGGCTCAGCAGTCGGTTGAGAGCAAAGAGATCCGAGACTGGAAGAGGAGTTCACCTTTTGAAATTTTTAGCGAGAGCCGGCAGCTGAAAGAAGAGGAGGCATCGCGTGTGGACTTAAATTGGGAGCTACATTCACAAACTTCTGCCACTTTCCTCTCAATGTGTTAACTCAAGAGTCATCGGCTGCATATTTCAGGCTTTAGATATCGCAGAGGCCCAAATGGGAAACCCACTGTGGATCCAGAATCCTGACAAGTGCTGCAGAACAGTGACTGGAATTCTGCAGAAGAGAACTGTTTTCAGTGCTGTCTGCAAATCTGGCTTCATACACACTGTGTTTGGAAATAAAATAAAGATTGTGAGGTTAAACTTTGGACATATATGGTACTTTACTTCTGCCTTTTTATTTTTGGTACTTGATCCACTTTTACAAGAAAGAATTCCATCAAAGGATTAAATGGCCGATGTGGTAACTAGTAACATCACAGTATAGGGTTATCTTTAGAAAACATAATAAACTAATAAGCTATGATGGATTATAAAAAAGAAGCTCCCAGAATTAAGCGGCCCACCCGCTTGTAGGACTACAGCCTCGTACATGGGATGCATGCACTAACCACTAGGTACCAGCGCTGCATCATGGGTATTTCTCTCAGAAAACCTTTCAACTTTTACGCTCTCTTGCAATTTAAAAAACTTGCTTCTTAAGCTTTGATGCATTGGAGAAGACTTATTGATCATTTTGTTTAATTGCGTGCACTGGCAACCCCCTACCAAGACATTTATCAACTTTAATAGATGGAACAACAACACATAGAGAGGATTTTTGTTGGAATACGCATGATGGATTTGAATTAGTTAATTTGAGAAACACAAACTTTTACACTATTAAGATGATCAAACAGTACTCTTAGAGTCCCTTTTAAAAGTTGTAATTTAATTTAATATTACGTTTTTAAATTCAGCACTACATTGAGGTGTAAACAAAAAATGATGAACGTAATTCATCAGGAATTATAATCTAGTCATATCAAATCTGAAAAAAATCCATTCTGAGGAGGATACCTGGATTCATGATTCTGTAAAAACATTTAAATTCTGATCTTTTTAAATCTTTATTTTGGGGCTTTTTATGCCTTTATTTGATCGGAAAGTGAAAAGAGTAGGACATGGGAGAGAGAGAGAGAGAGAGAGTGTGGGGAAAGACGTGCAGGGAAGGAGCCACAGGACGGATTTAAAACCGGGACAACTGCTTTGAGGACTAAAGACTCCATTGCATGGGGCGCAACTTAACCGCTAGGCCACCTGCGCCCAAGTTCTAATCATTTTAATGGTGTTATTTTAAGGCAGTTTGATATTATCTTCATTCCTTCCACTGCTGAAAAACATACCTTTTCACTCATCAGCTACATTAATTAAACATCAGTAACTCACCTCTCCCTCCCTCCTCTCTTTTCTTGACTTCATTTATATATTCTTTTGTTCTGTTAGTGAACAAACTGTTGCTGTGTGTTAAAGCTCAGGCTCTCCTCCTCTGCCTCCCACAGAGGCCGGTACACTTTATTAATGATGTTTATTTGCAGCGATGGAGACGAGGATAAGTGATTTGAAAATGTGTATCCGCACCATGGAAACCAAAATTTTAGCTGCCATGGCGATCCGGTCATAATTAACAGGTGCAGGACGTATTAGTGAAACCGTAGCTGTCTGCAGCCCCCCCAAAGAGCCACAGATTAATACGGGGAAGCTGGGGGGACTGTGTGACGGTCCAAAGGAAGCATGATGGCTGTGTGCCGATGGTGGACTATTTTATACTTTTCTTTTGGATGGGCGGCTAACCCTCGCCCATTCAGAAGACAGGCCCCTCCACATGACCAGTACGGTAAAAGACCCGAACGAATGAAAAGGCCTGAAATGGTCATAATGAGCCAAAATAGCTGATAATAAAGCAAGCTAAATGTAAGGGAAGATCTAGATCTATTTTTTAAGAAAATGTAAAGTACACTGAGTGCTGTGTTGGCTGCTATTTCAACTCATTACAAAAAATGAAGGCCTTATTTTTCACCTCAAATACCTTTAAATAGGATATTTGTCAGGAGAACGTGACTCATATTAAGCATAATGAGACGTTTTTTGACTACACATTAGACTAATACACTCGCTAAGATTTTAGGTTTTGCAGAGTTGGAGAGAATCAGGCAACAAATTCAACAAAGTCTGAGGTCCAAAAGGAAACTTTTGAAAAGTAAAAACAAATGTCTTTAGTTAAATTTTGTTCTCCAAAGTCTAGAGGGGTCAAAGGTAAGGAGGGGTTAAATACATTCAAAGTAATTCAGACTTGTGCTTAAGTGCAGCACTTGAACGTGTCTACTGAGTGACTTGGTATGAAACTATCCGCTAGAAGAACGAGTCAGTTTGATGTTTCTGAAGGACAGAAGGTTGAGTTCCTTGCTGTTAGACGTGTCTAACCTCATCCGTCAGTAAACAACGCAGCCTCAGAATCTTTTACAATCTTGATTTTGTGACTGAGAAAGTCGCCTTGTCTAATTTCCGTCACCTGCTCTGCTGCTTCACATCGACGCAGACACCAGCCAGTGCAGCCGACGAGGATCCCACACGGCAGGACTCCCTGATGTGAACAGAAAACCGGTGACGATCTGGAAGCCTTGGGCCGTCGATAATTGCCCTCCAATTGAATTAAGCTGTGAATGAAAGGCATAGATAGAGATCTCGCCTCCCGCTGAGCGTTGCTGGATTGAACTCAGGCTGTTTTAACTGTACGTAGATAACAGCCCGCTATGCCAATTAGAACCTCGCTCGCCGTCTCAAGTGTCTTTTCCTGAGAATGTTTGAGGCCGAGGGCTCAACTCACAAAGCGTCAGATGAAAATCGCTCATTTCAGATCGCCGTCACAGTCTTTCAGGACGGCTTTCATGGTCAGAAGAGAGGAGGGGAGCAGGAAGAGGGTGGATGATGGTCAGACGCGATGAGAGGTGTCCCGCTGACTTCTCCATTCTGCTTTCTTCCTCTCTGCTCGTCGACCTCCCCTCTTCTTTTCTCTCTAAACGACCCTGAAGCTGTTGAAGCTGTTTCTTCTCTTCATATCTACACTTCAACTTTACTGACTTTACAGGCCTGGTGGCAGGGCTCCAACAGACGCCTCTTAAAGCCACAGAATGTCGTTTATGTGAGGAAATTAAATACAGACATCAATGAAACTAACATGAAAAACTTCTTAATACAGTTTGATTTAAATTTTAAAGTACTAAAGTCAGAAGGTTTTTTTGGTGAGGTTAAGGCAGATAGGGTTTTGAATAACCTACTGACGAGATAAATCTTAGAAAAATTGAATAACTCAACAATAACTTCTCTCTCTCTCTCCTCTTAAAGGCTTTATTTGCGATTTTTCACACTTAAATGTTATAGTATTTCAAGTCAAGTATATCCTCTGAAAATAACTCTGTGAGTCATGACTGTCTACAATGGGCGTAACACCCGAGTCCCACTGTCTGTGATGTTTTCAGAGTTTTCAGAGTCCTATCTTCACTTTGTTTACATCGCCTGGACGGCCGGCTGACTCCTCCCCTCGTGTATAAAAGTTGTTTAATTGAGGGACTAGAGAAAAGAAGAATAACATACTGTACTCACTGCTTAACTGTGTTTCTAGATCACGCTCATTTCAGGTAAATTTACATGCAGTGTGAAGATACCAGCATAATAAAAGATCACTAGCATTAGCATGCTAACACAACAATGCAGCGTGAGTTGTTTTGGTTTCATGCTGGTGCTCAAGGGTGACATCTGCTGAAAAAATCACATATTCTGCCTTTAAGGGAAAGTCTTGTTTTTGATTTAAAGCTCCTGTGAGGATAGATTAGATTGTGCCAATTAAAGAGTCAACACTGACAGCCCTATGATATAAAGTAATAAAATGTAAAGACATGTATGTAATGAATTAATAACACCTGCTGACCACCAGGTCAAAGGGGTGAAAGCATGTATCATACAGGAGCATGCTCAATGTGCTTTCTCGAACCCGTGTCGAGAGCTGGAGATAAATGAAACCTCCGAACAGCCAATCAGAGAGAGACGAAGCCGGACACACCGCACTCTAAAGTGGCCTTTAGATACTTGGGTGAATAAACTTCTATCCACCACTTAACACGACGTAAACATGTTGTGTGTAATCACAAACACATCTCTGAAAGATATTTACACCCACAACTTGTCATTCTGTCATCCCTCAACAAATGTCTTTCCATCACTGATTGCTTCATAATAGGCGAGTGAAGACATTAACTGAATTAGTTATAAAGTGCTCCTTCCAGTCACATTATGATTTGATGTTTCCCAGCGTGCATGGAAAAAACAACAACACACACACACACACACACACACACACACACACACACACACACACACACTCAGATGGAAACACAGCTGCTGTCACATCTGTGAATGTTTGGCAGCTGCACAATTCAATATGTATGACGAGAGAAAAGGAGTCTGACAGTATTAATTAAAATGTCAGCAGTGGTCATGTGGGTGGCCAGCGCTGTGTGTGTGTGTGTGCGTGTGCGTGTGTGTGTGTGTGTGTGTGTGTGTGTGTGTGCGCTTTTTGAGTTATTTCTTCCCGGCCTTGTTGTGAGATGTTCTATTAAAGCACATCAAAAAGTCAATGTCCTCCCTCCTTGTTGCTGCTTATCTTCCCCCCTTCCTTCCTTCCCCTGTCCTCCTCTCTTCTCCCCTCACCTCCCCCTCTCTTATTCTCCTCCTCTCCTCCTCTTTCCCATGCTCTTACTCTCTCCATCCTTCCCTTATCTGTGCCCGTCCTCACTCTGCTCCCTCTTTTTTTTTTTTCTTCTTCCCCTTTTCCCCTCTCGCCCAGCGTGCCAAACCAAAGCGTGGAAAAGGTTTTAGCTGCTGTCTCAGAGCATCTTTAATGCAAGTCATGATGAGGAGCACCACCAGGAATAATAACACACCATGCCAGTTTCTCAGAGAGAGAGAGAGAGAGAGAGAGAGAGAGAGAGAGAGAGAGAGAGAGAGCGAGAGAGGGCTTTTAAACAAACTCTGATGTGTAATTGATAAAACAAGAAAGAAAGAACAATCTTATGTATGTATGTTATGATGTGTGGTTGTTTTGGTAGCTAATATACCGAGCAGAAATCCCCTGGGCCAAAACCAAAGCGGCTACAGCCAATAAACTGCAGTTCCCTCAAATGGCCACTTGGGGCTGACTCTGAAAGTGAGTCAGTCCCCATACACCCTCAAAATTCTCATCTTTAGAGCAGAATCAAACACGCCTGGAATATAAAAAAGCTATTCCCTCTATTATATTTTCACGTTCATGCTAACTGTATCAAGTGATTGTTTTTAACTCACACACTTCAAATTTAATTTCAAGAAAGAAAACTACATTTACTTCTCAAGAAGAAGAGGCAGAAGAAGGAAAGGGGCACTGGAGAAACATTTATTCTGTAAAGGTAAAGATAAAGATAAAGATAAACTTTATCGATCCCCCATGGGAGAAATTTTTGCGTTACAGCAGCTCAAGAAAACAGGAGATGGGAATATAATTATTAAAAATAAAAATAGAAGTTAAAAATCACACATATTTACATCAGTTAAATAAAAAAATACAGTAATGGAAAATTACACAGTAACTACACTGGAAAGGTGGACTAACAAAAGTGTGATATTATTTTTTGGCTAATATGCCAAGCAGAATCCTCCAGGGCCAAACTGCAGTTCCTTATATGGCCACTTGAGTATCCTTAAATATCCATACTCCATAAATCAAAGCTTTTGATTTAGATATTAAAATATTTAAGCAAGTTGGTAAAAAAGAACAAGGTCCGTGATGAAGTTTGTTTAATCCATTTTATAAACTGTTTCTATCAATACAGTTACATGTAGTGTTGTAGTCAAGACCACACTAATACCTGAGACCAGAGCATCACTGTGCAGCCCGTCCTGACAGCTATAACTTTTGTCTATTACATCTGTAAATGTAGTTGCATTAAGCCCGTTTGTGTGTTTTCAGTTTATTTTTTAAAAGTAGTTTCCTTGAGACGGCTGCAGCCTGCAGAAGAGCTGAACTCATCAATACATTGACGGTTTCTGCCAAGGCTGGTTGGAGGGTGAAAGAGAGCTCTATTGATGTAGATTCAATTTTGAACAATGCAGCCAATCCGCTGCTGAATGGAGGTTAATGATCCTTCTTGGTGTGTGTTAAAGCCAAACATAGATTGGCATTTAGAGCGACGAGGCCTTGGCATTTATTTCGGGTTGACCCTCTGTCAGTCTGATCAGAAAATTACGTTTATGCATCAAAGGGTGAAGCACACACAGATCATGACACTGTCTGATCGTTAACATCTAATGTGTCAAGTCAGTAAATCCCACTCTATCCCATTTCAATACTGCATCCACCTCCCAATAATCATGTTGACACTTTATTGTCAAGATATCCCGACATGCTTGGAGCAGATGTAGAAGCGTGGTAAGAACACCAAGGACTGATTGTTGAGGTCGATTTCTCATTCGACTTATTTACACTAAGTTTGTATAAAATGTTACATTTTAGTGTCGGCCAGGCTTTACAAAATAAAAAAAGAAATACTTAACCAATTTCACAAGACCGAGTGATGTTCTAAATATCAGCCGAAGATAGTCACATCGATTATAGTTCCACTTCTTAAAGGAGCAATATGTAACTCTGACACCTAGCGTTTAAAATGGGTACTGCAGTCCAAACCCCAAACATTGCAGAGAGCTGTCTCCCCCCGCCCCCTCCTCCATTGAGTCGATGTGCACACAGGTTGCCAAGTTGTGGACACTGTAGCTTCAGTGTTTATCCAGCTCTGCATCGGTCTTGAAACCATTCAGCGTTCTAACCTCTCTCCATTTTTCAAAAGCATCTCCAATATTGATCCTAGCTATGGAAGAGGCTATGCAGAGGCCCTTTAGGTCGGGTAGAATCAGTTATACCTGAACCAGTTCTCTTGCTCGCTTCCATCGTTGCAACACTGGTTTGTTTGCCATTTGCCTGGCAAACAGAGGGGTGTCTAAAACGGTTGTGTGCAGGAGTCTTAAATCACATAATAACTGACAACAGCTCGCAGGATGACCAAAGAAAAACACTCACAACTCATCTGGTGTCCGATCTGCTCCCGCACACAGAACCTTTCTGTCCTTAATATGGTGATTTTGGTCTGACATGTCGTAACGTTTTGGATGAACTGAAATGGCAAAGGCCATCTTCTCCTCCGTGTTGTTGGTTGCCAAAGGTGACGAGTTCCTACCGTTGAACCACATGATTAACTGGTGCGTCGTTAACGTCAACTGTGCCTTTCTGAAAAGTTGAAAGATTTTCACCTCGAAGCACTTGGAAAAAAATGCTTGGAGCTCTCAAGTCATTGAAAACAACTGAAAAAAGATGCTAGCTGGACACGGGGCCTTGGTGTATTTTTTGTATATTTAATTGTATGTTTTAATTCATCACATGCAGCAAGTGAAATAAGATTCTGTATTGTGATTCAAAGTTACCAGCTGGATAAACAAGGACAAACTCTGTCTGCTGTAATGTTGACTTACGGCTGAAGCGAAGTGATACACATCGTGTTAAAGTCCCGGTGATGTTCTCGATCTCAGCACTCATAGAATGTCTCATGTCCAATCAAAATACTCGGAGTAGGAGGAAGTCAAATTAGCAGTTATGTTTCTCCATACAGTAACTGCTGGTTTTGCACTTTCTATCTACCATCATCCATCACACCCACCTTCAATAGTACAAAAACAAAGCACTTCCTTGAATAGAAAACATTTCCACTGAAAATAATCCAGCCAGCTGTTACACTTTCTTTTTGGGGAGAAGCAGATTACTATCATATACAAATCACTTCTTTATAGACTGCTCAGTCGCCTTCGGGCTGGAGATGTTCAAACTTGCCAATTTTGGGAACACTTTGAAAACTCTGAAAACTTTGAAAACTTTGAAAAAAACACGACTTCTCGATGCTTCCATCTTAAACCCTTTTTCTCCAACTCTGCCCGATCTTTGCTCCACGTATCAGAATGAAAACACAAATTTCTAAGAAAAAGTAAGTGCCCATTCCTCATAAGACGTATTTGACAGTCATGACAACACACACTGGAGGAACAATCTCTTCTTCTGGGGAGAAAACAACATGTGACGCTGCGCTGTCTGTCTGTCTGCAGCAAGGATGTCATTTTCTGCAGCCGTGTGAAGTGCTGCCAGCCTTCTCCCCACTCAGCCCCACATCACTCGCTCTCCTCCTCCACCCAGAAGCTAAGCCAGGAACGCAATTCAACTCAATCACTGTTTTTTTCCCCCTCTTCTTCCTCCTCCTCTGCCCTCTCATTTCCGCTACTCTGCCTACCGCACTCTAATTTCTCTGTTGTCGTCTGCAACTTTCCATTCCTTCTCCTCCTCTGTCTCTCATTTTCGATAGCAGGAGAGCTGACGATCAGTTGAGTTGAAGGAAAGGTGTGTGGGTCGCTCTGGTGCGTTTGCCATCCATCCACGCTCAGAGGACGGAATTAGAGGGGCGGTAAAATAGTGGGAACACTGCGTGGCAGGATGGATTGCAGTACGAATCCATCAAACACACCGCTCTTTGTCCCCCTGTGTTGTTTTTGTATGATTTTTCATTTGCTGCACGTCAACATGCATTTGTCTCCCAAGACCTGACACAAATGGTCTTCATTGTGGGCTTGTTTTAGGTATTTTCTGCAATTGTTTCTGAACATATGCTTAAGAGCAGATGTGTCCATCTTTGTCTCTTCGGGTTTGACCCATACAGGATGCTACACCCCTGAATAAGGAGAGAAATAATCACGAGAGTGATTCAGTTGTGTTTCCTCATCAAGAGCGTTTAGTGTAATGAGGAAAACACCTCGATTTCTCCTGGTATGTGGGCGGAGACAAAAGCAATCACTCCCAGATAACCTAACTCAGACAAGTCAGTAGATCACAGATACACGTCAACAAATCTTACTTTTAACAATAAAGAATGAACTAAATCATGTCTATTAAATATTTCATCATCTTTAACCTTTTCTTTTAACGTAAAACTGATATTTAAGCATTTTAACTTATTTATACTTTTTAATCACTCTCTGTATAACTTCTTGTGACTATGCAATGTTTTTATCCACAATCAATTATTTGACCCTGTAACAGATCATGAACTCTGTGTTTTATTCTTAACTGTAAGTGCATTCCTTTTTAACATGTCACAAGGACAGTTGAAGTTGTTGGTATTGGAATTATTATTACTGTGGAGGGAACCTTGTCCTATTCCTATTCCGAAAAGCTTTTTGACATTATTTTTGGGGCTTTTATTCCTTCTTTTGGACAGGAATGTGTGTGGATAGAGTAAGGAATCAAAGGGAGAGAAGCAGGAATGAAAGGCAGGAAAGGAGGCGAAGGTCTGACTAAAACCCGGGCTGCCCGCTTGGAGGGCTAAAGCCTCTGTACATGGGGTGCACGCACTAACCACTAGGCCATCAGTGCCCCATGAGAGACTTTAAACTTGTAATTCAAATGGCATATATGATCTCCAGTAGATGACACAATTTAGCACAAGTCAAACCATTCGGCGTACTGCTTCCCCTCCTCCCCGTCGCCCCCCAGAGCGTTCCGACAGCGGCAGTTTCTACAACCGATCCACGGTCAGATATGCAGCCCAAAGCTGATTCGATTCATATTTCTATAACCAAAAGAAGTACTTTATTCGGTTTGCAAGACTCAGCTTCTGCCAGTGGGCGGGGCCATCTATCTTTCTCCTTGGGCTGCAGGGCTCGGGTCTGGACAAGCTGAAGGAAGCGCAGCTCCGTCCCTTATGAAAACAGTGCTGAGAACAACGAGCCCAGAGGGAGTTTGACTTCACTCTCTTTGAGATTGAGCATTATACTTATCGTTATATTTAGATGGTATATATTTGACATCTGTTCTATCAATGTTTATAAATGTCATGCCTTTAACAAGTAACTTGGGGAAAAGCTTTTTTGTTTTAGTGCTTTCACACTTACAGAAATCCCCTGAACATTTCTGGGATGATCTGCATGTCAAACACATTTCTTTTCCCTCTAACTTAACCTGGAATTCGTTTGTAGTTGGAAGCTCAACTTCATGGTGGGAAAGGTCTGTAAATAAAAGCAGTTTCAGCGGCTTGGATTCATTTTCTTCTGTGGTTTCATAAAACAAACTCTGGTGTTGGAAATGGAAACCAGCCTGATGTTGTTGAGCCGATCAAAGCGGAGGAATTGGCAGACGAACTGTTGTGATCAAAGTGACGCTCATGTGATGTGATAGGAAGCAAAAACAACATGGGAACTTATTCAACTCTGTAATGATTGTGTGGCTGTTTACAGAGATTCATGGACCGTTATGGGACTCATCGGAGGGCAGCAGGTCATTTAGAGACTTTTATCTTCCTCTCTGGAACATTGACTGAAGTGTTGTCATTGTGGTGAGGTCAAGGTCAGCTTCAGGTCAAGTGTTAAGCTCGAGCTGGTTATCGTTAAGGTCAGGGCATCCGTGGTATAGAGGATCGATTCAAGTCAATGTAATGTCGTCAAAAGAGTGTGTGTGTGTGTGTGTGTGTGTGTGTGTGTGTGTGTGTGTGTGTGCAGAGTGCTGAACAGGGAGAAACACACATGAAGTCAATGGATTTAAGATAAAACTTAAAGTGTGTACAAGTGTCTCACCTCGTGCATTACTTGTCCCAGTGTGTACTGCCACCACTAATTAGCCTAAGGCACACACACACACACACGCACACACGCACACACGCGTCAATACGCAAACACATCCTCGTGTTTCCACCGAGCGTTGAGAGTCTCCTTGCAATTAATTTGCTTTTAGCAGCTACAGTCATAACTACTCCTCTTTGAGCTGAGCCCTGGAAATGTCGCCCCAAGTCAAAATATGCCCTGAAGTGTCCTTGAGCTAAACCAACAGAGAACAACATTATCATATTACATCAATATATATCAATATTCAGCTCACATTAATTATCAACACAACGGGTCTTTCAGGTGTTTTTTTTTCTCCCTGTAACGGGTTGAATCTGTCAGTGGACTTCCTGTTTTGAATGGTGATTTTTTTCTTATTGTTGTTGCAATCTTGGAAGTTTTAAGGTTAAATTTGAACCCTTAAACATGAAGTTTTGGTGTAATTGTTTTGTCGATTCCTACTTTCAATTTAAATCATTTTTATTTGTAAGTATGCAATAAATTCAAGTTTAGAAAAAGGTGAATATAAATCAAAATCATATTGAATTTAGTCTCAAAGTGCATTCAAGTGCAAACAAGCGATACAATATTTGATGTATTTGTGTTTTTCTGCTGCTGTTCTTTTTCAGTTAATGATGTTGAAATAAAAGGTTAGGTATAGGAAAGGTTTTTTTATATTGTAAGCCAACTATAGGCAGCGGTTTTGCCCACAACACTGACTACTAAGAACTTATCCATAATAAACAATATAAAAACTATAAAAACTTTACAACGTCATAAAGTCATCTGCTGCTTTGTCCATATATTTGCCTCAGACATAAATAGCACATCCTGCTTAAGCTATAAACACACACAAAAACACACACGCGCACACACACCAAACGGCATCACACGAGTCGCTTCATTAAAAAGCATAGCATGTGAACCAGAAGAATCCGAGCGTCAAGAGTCAAACAGTGACGCTCCACGTGCAGCTGTGTGTTTTGAATGCAGACAGAGACACACATTAATTAATATACACCAACATACACACCCTTATGCACACACACACACACACACACACACACACACACACACACACACACACACACACACACACACACACACACACAGGGCCCCCCTCATGGCTCACAGCCCATCGAGGTAATAAAAAAGTAATCAAGTGAATAAAATGTACAAGAGGTATTTAATGACCACTGTGTTACTTATGTTACGTGATAGAGCTCCAATAAACTGCTTAATTAAATAAACTCAAACAAAAGGATTTTCAGTATGGACTTGATGATTGTAATAGAAGGTGATCAACACAAAAAGTCGTCGTCATAGAAACAGCTTAGAATGGAGATGATTGAAATGGAACTTTAGTCATGACGTCATTAAGAATCTGCTCCACTGGTCAGTTAAATATCCAGTTGGAGTAAAGTGACTACCTGAGCGAGTTGAAGACCCTCAGTGCAGGTAAGCCAACCTGCACGGCATTTCTAGTGGATCGCACTTCTGACGGTGCCATTGTGTCCGCTGCAGGGTCGACATTTTATACTCTTTTAATCCCGTCACACGTGCGAGTGGTAGAGCAGCTCCCCTGTTCTGCCTCCTATGCAGATGGATTTGTATAGACATGCGACGTGAGCGAGGGTCAGCGACACAATCAGCCTGATTCAGTTGTTACATATTTGAGTGTCCTAATGCGGCGAGGGAAACCGGCCACGGGAGTCAACCTGGACGCTAAAACGCCCTCGGCGTCAGCTGATTTTTGTCACTACGTTCACAGCGCTCTCAGTTAAAAAAACAGTTCCACTTTTTGGAGCAGCGCCACGCTTGTCAATTTCCCTTCTCCCTCAGCGGCCAATCAGAATCAAGAGGGGGCGGGACCTACAACAACAGTACAATTTCAAGTTGTCTAGAGCTGCTAGGACACGACTCATGAACATTGTTTTTATGTATTCTTGGTGATATTTCCTTAAATTAAAGCAAATATGTATCTAAAACAAATCTAATGGACATTACCGAGGGAAGCAGAGGTTAACTTTCCTAACCTAGAAACAATTAGCGTTGGTGAGAAGCGCTCTGAAACGGGGGTCTTCAGCCCTTGTCTGTGGACACCCTCACTGGTTTTTATCTCGATGCCTCTGAGGATGGAGGAGGCTCTGCAGGGCACTGGCACTGTGTCTGACAGGAAAACCATCCTTTCATTTTCTTTCACTTTACTCACTCAACAAAGCTTGTTTTACAAACAGGAGATAATGGTGCATTAATGATATCCATGTTGAAGCGTTTTGCTAAACGGAGAAAAGATTCCGGAGAAAACCCGAGAAAATTCACTCTTTCATACAAAGCACGACAGTTCCGCTTCTCCACGTTCAAATCAGCCTGAACTTAATATTTTGTCCTCTTGGTACTGAATAAATCAGCAATAATAGAAAGTCACCATGTACATTTATTCAAGGGCTCTATAAGAAGTAGATGACTGTTTAATAGTCTCTGTGTCGTTGCCAGGAGCTCCTCTGGCTCTACAGCAGGGATTTACAGCTCATTGTCTCTCATTATGAAAATGTGAGATTACACCTGAAGCCCCTCTGGCTGTTCTTGGCCTTTGCTTTGGACTGGTGCAGAGTCATGGTGATACGGCAGGGAAGGAGACGAAAACCAGCGGCTTCGTCATCCTGCCCGTCCGGAGGTGGAGGGACTCAGCATTCTTTCCTGTTTTTCTTTACATGTTTAGACGCTTAACAACCCAGAATTCTGCTTTCACAATCCTCCCTCCTTTTCTTCTTCTTCTTCCCTTGTATTTCCTTTTCCCCTCCATTTACATTTCCTATTTTTCCATCTTGTTTCCTCTCCTCTTCTTCTCCCTCTCATGCACTTTCTTTCTCTTTTCCTTTACTTTTTACTCTCCTCTCTCCTGTCTTGTCCTATGTCCTCTTCTTTCCTCTTTCCTCCTCTTCTCCTCCCTTGTTACCGTCTCTCCCTTCCCTTTTCTCTGTACCCTCTTTTGCATCCATTCCTCTCCTATCATTCTCCTTTTAAAGTCATCCTTCTCTTCACTCCTTTCTTGCTTCCTCTCCTCTGTTTTCTCTTCTTTACCTTTCCTATTTTACTCCTTGACGTATCTCCTGATTTTCTCGCCCCTTTCTTGTTGTCATTTAGTTTCTTTTTTTTTTCTTCCCCATAGTCACCTTTTTGTCCTTCCTTTCTTTCTATCCCATTTTACCCCTACCCTTTTTATATCCCTTCACCATGCTATCCATTTTGTTTTTATTCCCCTCTTTATTGTCCTTTCCGCTCTCCTTTTGCTTGTTACCTTGTCTCCTCCTCATTCCACTTCTCCACCCTCTTTTCTCCTCCGTTTATCTATTTATTTTTTCCTTTCCTGCTTTTCTTCAACCTGTTCTTTTTGTTTACATCCTGCACTCTTCCAAACCTTTTCTTCATCCTGTTCTTTCTCCTCCCTCTTCCTCTCTTTGTTTTATTCCAATTTATTCCTTATTTTCTGCAGTCGTTCATCAGATCCCTCCCTCTCTCTGTCACGGTGGGAGCTCTGGTCCTGGTCTTGTATAATCACAGCGGGTTGAGATCAGGTCATGTGAAGGTCGAGTTCAGACCAGAGAAGGGCCGTGTGATCATAACGCGCGCACATTTGTTTGTGTGTGTGTGTGTGTGTGTGTGTGTGTGTGTGTGTGTGTGTGTGTGTGTGTGTGTCTGTGTGTGTGTGTCTTTGTGTGTTTGTGTGTTTGTGTGTGTGTCTGCTTGATGCCTGTTAGTCCATCCTCACATGCTGAGAGTTTGATATGCCTGGGGCGAGAGCTGCCCACACACACACACACACACACACACACACACACACAGACAGACACACAGAGTCATAAATATAGAGCAGAAACAGCCTCAGGGTTGGCGAGGTAGAAATGGTACGAGGCCCTTTGACTCCTGACAGCAGACTCGTTACTGAACATTTTCTAGTTTGTCTCTTCTTCTCTGGCAGGTATGAAAATGATATGTGTGTGTGTGTGTGTTTGAGGGTGTGTCCAACCTTTTCTTTTGTTAAGAAGTGAAACATTGTCATATTAAGCAGAGGCGCTGCTAGTCAACAGGCAAGGGAGGCAACTGCTTGGGGCCCCCAGGTCGGTAAGGGGCCCCCAATGGCTTACAAATTTATATCACAGCAGTGGCTCAAAATGAGCATGAACAGTAGAAAACCTCCCTAAGAGGGCCCCATTTGAGAGCACTCTCCCTCATTGCACTTCTAAGCATTGCATGCATTATTCTGTGAAAACCTACGTTTGTCAAAGTAAAGGAAGAAAAACGAAGAGGAATTATCTGTCTGGGAGTGAAAAAAAAGAAAGCAAGACATTAGAATATTAAAGTGCCCTAATGCTTATAATGGTAATTATATATTTAAGTAGGACTTTAATACCTATTGATTATGACGCTCAAATTGTCCCATTACTCAAGTAGATTTTTCTCATGTTGTCATTCAAACTGCCACTAAATGTGCCCAAATATTTAAATTATATAGATGACATTCAAGCAATTTATTATTCCATCAGGTTGCCCCATTTTTTGGCCCAGATCTCAGTTGTTAAAAATGGACAACAGTACAGCTGGCTCGACTCAGGCTTCTCGCTCAGTGTAGAAAGTCATGGCTCGGCGAGACATTAAACTTGATTTCTGCTGTATTTATGTTTAAAATGTTGCACATTATTCATTTAAACTGTAGTGTTGTGTTCTTAAAACTACCATAACTCAGTTTAACCAACAACAACATAAATATAACAATGACAGACGATCACATATTCTACTATTCATCTGTCACTGCACAAGGTCAGAAATAATTACTGTATGGAAATGAATGAGTGAAAATCAATAATAGGAGGTATATTAACCTAAATATATGAAGACTTTAATTAAGAAACCATACAGCATTACAAGAGCAAACAGAAAACATTTGAATGTTTTAACTACCTGGTAGATGTAGGTTCATTCTTTTTACCTGTTTTTGCTCTCTACTGTACTGACTGAGAGAAATTTCTGTTCAATTTTAACTGCAAAATGTTCCTCTATGTTCCAGTAATGAATCAGTCCAGAAAGTTTACAGCAGTTTAAAAGCTTTTCCCTTAAAAACAGCTGCCTGCATAAATGATGTCAGTAAATGATACTGCCCATGAACCACAACAGTAAAGTTCTGGATCAGGTGCTTAAACCATGAAAAGGACCCCGTAGGGAGATGTAAAGAAGCGCCGCTTCATAACACAAGCAGACTGAGGTGGACAAACACAGAGAGAGAGAACAGAAAATAAATGGTTTTAAGCGCTTGATTTTAGCAACCTTGTTGTATGATTTCCATTGTGGCCGATGGTTTGCGGTACTTTAATCCATAAAAAAAATTAAAGAAAAACAGCCGAGCGTTTATTTCTTTGTATCAGGATTTATTGTACACGCTGTTTCTGTTTTGCTCAATCTGTTGTGTCATAAAAGTAAAGTATTTCTGTTGATGGCTGTGCTGCTGTGTTGGCAGATCTAACCTGCTCTAGTAATTGACTTGTGTTATTTTTAATGGAGCCATATGTTGTTCCTGCTGACTGTGACAAACACACACACACACACACACACACGCACACACACACACGCTGCTGGTTAACACCTTGTCAGGATTTCTCTCTGTTTAATTCTAAGACTTAGTTTTATCCAAAACTATTGTTTTTCTTTCTCAGGCTTTCATGATAACATAACATAAAACCTCTGACAATATCAGCTTTTAATAATTGTATTTCAGGTATAAAATAAAGACAAAACCTGCACAATAAACTCCTACTTTTGGCTGTGCACCAACATATTGTAAAAACATGAAAATATGGCTAAAAGCTCCTGTGAAGAGTTTAAAGCAGGGCATGCACTTCAAGATTTCTGGCCGATCTGATCATGATTTTTAAAGTTGCACGACTGATTTTGAAGTCGGCTGGGATTTCAGCCCGATCACGCATCGATACAGAGGAGCTCAAAATCACAGCTTAATCTGCTGCTTCTTACCAGTCGGATGCATTTCTGGCATGTTTGAAATTTTGGTCTAACGGCTGCACACACTCGCACAGTGAGAGCAGAGCCACAAGCGGATTCCCTGACTTCAAGGCGTTTTTCCTGATTGCCTCTGTGCAAACTAGCAGACAGAACCTGAAAGCATCATGACAACAGTAACCTGTTTGATGTGTCTTCACTCTCCTGTCAAAAGATATGAATGAGAGATAGGTTGGCAGGAAATACCTGAATTAGTATGATAGTTAGCTGTGTTTTTTGATGAGTGTGAGACAGAGCTCGAGCATTTATTTTTTATTTTTACATCACATATTCGTATTTGAGCCAGCTTAAATACACCCTACCATGGAGCCTTGAGGAACTTGTCATAAAAAGGTTTACCTTTAGATTATTTTTCCATGATTTTTGTTTTTACTTCAGAAAAACAAAAAGTTTCTCTGCCCAGAAACAAAAGTTAACCAGAAGCCACAATCCTCCACTATTCCCTCTGTGAACAAACACGTCAGAGGGAATCATGGCAGCATTTGAGGTAGTCAGATTTCTTTCATTTTATTTCCAAATCCAAACGTGTGAATACACTCCCTGCTCTTGCCTGTGATGTGATGACAGCAGTCGGTCTTTCCACCGACTTCTGTTTATAGATGTGCCCTGCTGTGTGTGTCGTTGTGTGTGCACTTTAGCCTGTGTGTGAGTATGTGCGAGCGTGTGCACATGCCATCACCACTGTCTCTTGTGACCCCGTCTTCTATCTGCTGACAGCTTCCTTGTTGTTTTGTTTATTTCACATCGCCGGGTATTTGTTCATATGCATATGCATGAGCAAACACACACACACACACAAACACACACACACACACACACACATACACGCACTAATGCAATTTTCCCTCCACAGCACAGGCAATGACACATCCCCCCCTTCTGAGTGCTTTGGCTGCCGATTGGAAACTCAGACACACTCTCAGAAGTGAGCGTTCAAAGTCGTTTGTATTTGTAAACGCTGCGGGCGGATTGTTCACGGCCGCTTCTGAGACGCTGCGTGTCGAAGCTGTGTGAAGGCCCCAGAATAAGAAAGCACTTTAATCGAAAGTCTAATCTCCATTCTTATTACCTCCCACTTCTCTCTCAAACTGTGCTCTCTGTGTGTATGTGTGTGAAAGTGTGTCCCAGATGTGCTCTGACAGCTCAGAGGGGCGTTCATCCGTCCCCTGTCACATCTGCACCGTCACAAACATGCATTCATCGGGCTGCTTTCTTCACGTATAAATACTTTGTTTTTAATTTGCAACTTTTGGTTTCGTACTTTGACTTTAGATTACTTAATTTAATTTAATTACAAATAGTTTTATAGGCTAATACCGTTACTGTTGAGATTGAAGTGTAGTGTTCGTGTATGAAATATGAGCAGCTCGAGCCTTTATTTGTGTTCTTGTGCCGTGTTCCTGGATTTATGTCTGCTGGCTTACTTTGATGGCTTACGTGGCCAAATGATGAAAATTAAGCTTTTTGAAAAAAATGCGCTGCAGTCATGGAAATTTCCAGACTTTGTCCGGATGGAGTGCATGTGTAAACAAAAACAGCTGATGCTCATCTTGGCTTTATGCAGACTTTTTTTACGGCCGTACTTGTAAAAATTACAGAAGAAGTCTGAGTAAGTCGATGTAAGAACGAAGCCAATGTGGGGTACAATAGAGTATTTTGAGTTAGAGTATTACAGGGCTATGCTCTCAATGATTTTCGAGTTCAAATAAAGTCATAATCATTTGGAAACACACAAGCTTGCAGGCGACCAATGCACTGCTTGTATGCAAGTTTTGACTCAGTGATCAGCGATTCACACAGAAGTCTGTATCTGCTGCTCCTGGGTTCTAAAAATCAGAAATGTCTGATCTGATTGAGGCAGCTCAGATCAGATTGGCATCCGTCACTGTGAATGTCATTCGATCTGAAAACTTTTAGAGCCAGATGGAGGAGCATCGGTGCCAACACAGCTTCAGATCACTAGTTCCCAAAAGCCCAAATATGTTCACATCATCCAAACTATCTTCCAGTGTCCTGAGCCTTAAGTCATACACAGGCCAATGGGATTCAGATGGGATGCAGTGGATGCAACATTTTAAGTTCTGTAAATGTGTTTCCCTTCCATCATGAGCTGTTAGTACACAATCTGACCCTGTGGTTTCTCCAGATACAGAAGTTCAGCAGCTTAAAATGGTAAGCAACGCTGCAGGGAAGTATGGAGGCATGAAGTGGAAAGTGGAAAGTGTCAGTCTCAGCAGTGGGATCATATTTACATGCACAAACACTGATAAAATACAAACAGCCTGAAGTCTGGTTTTTAACTTGTATCTGTACTTTTCCACGCTGGACCTTTGCTGCAAAATCTGAGCGGTGCAAGTAGAAAACTCTGGTTGTTTTTTTTCAGAGCAACCGTATTATGTTATGAAGTGTGAAGGGTTATATTGTCCAACTGTCCAAACTCCAGTGCATTTCTTGTGAGATTTCCATCCTTAATCATGCAAAAAAAAGCATCATCTACTTCTTCATGTAGTACTCCAGTGTTTTAGAATTGCACTCTTTTGGGACTTGAGCCTGTTTGAAATCTAGCAACTTGGTGCAAACATGCATCAGGCTTCAAAATCATTTTGGATCCTATATTTCATATAAGACAGGTTTATTTGAGCTTCCCTGTTCTGCCAACAGTCACAACTCTCAAGTTATTTCCCTCCAGTTATGAAACACAAACTTCACTTTGTATTTAGATTTTTCTCCAAGCCCAAGGTAGGGTTATCTCTCTCGCATGGTATTCCTCTCTGACTTATTTTTATTGGAAATATTATTTTGGTGATTGACTGGTGAATAATCCAGGGTGAAACTCGCCTCTCACCCAAAACTGGCTGATAATTGCTCCATCCCAAACCATAAATGGGATTAGCTGTATACATAATGGCATGAATAGATGAACTTCTGGTGTCCAAAAGTGACCAATCAATATATATATATATATATATATATATATATATATATATATATCACGTTCAGCGGAAAAACAAGGAACTGAACCCACGTGCAGAATTAACTCAATATATTTAATAAACAAAAAGGCCAAAGGCCAACAAAAACTTACTTAAAAATCAAAAACTAGAAGTCAAAAAGCACAGGAAAAATACTTAAAACACAGGTAAGCAGAGGTCTGGCATAGGACATGGGAAACGACTTATAACACCGACAAACGACAATGAACTGACACAGGAGAGAAGAAACACAGAGGCTAAATAGACACAGGGGTTAATCAGACACGTGAGACTAATGACACAGGTGAAGACAATGAGGGCAATCACACTGGAGGGAAACACACAGAGGCAGGAATGAACACAAGACAAGAAACACTGAGGAAAACGACAAAATAAATACATTGACGCAACACTGAAGACATTGTAGAATGAAAATTCAAGAAACACTAGAACATAGAGGGAAACACCAGCGAAGAATGAGACCTAAAACATAAAAACATCTAAACTGTGAAAAACTAAACTAAACAGAACAAATCATGACAAATAAAGTCCTTAATTTAACCATTTTATCTCCATGATTGCCTTCTCACACTTGATGAAGAAATTATTCTGATTCTGCTGGCCATTTGAAATGGCTTTTAAAAGATTTGCCTTTTTTTGTTTTTACCAACTTTGTATTACTTTCCTTTAACACCTCCAGTCTAATTATGCAGTCAAATAAGAAAAAAAAAACAGAGATCAATTCTAAAGAACCAGACATGTTATTCATACATTCCCGAAGTTGAACACTAATAGTCCACATGGAGATTCAAGTGTTAAAAACCAGTAGCCACTGATGTTGCCTCCATTAGCCCAGAGTAGAGACCAAGAGCGTACTACAGAGGTCTAGTAAACTCACTTTTCGCTGACTTCAGACAATGATTTCCTGTCTTTTTTTGTATTTAAACTTGTAGACTTTACTGGAGGCTATTTTTACATGTCTTAGTTCAAAACTTTACTTCTATGTTGTATCTGAAAAGGTCTTTGATGTCGAAGTTGGTGAAATTCCCTTTAAAGACAAAAGTGAAAGACACTATGTTTGACTGACAATGTTCTACTTTTCAGAAACCTTTAATACTTATGTTCCAATCTTTTACTAACTCTAATTCGGGGTAATTCTACCCCAGATACTTTTTTGTTTGTGTGTTGAGATATGATGAAAAAAAAAAACTGTCTGAATACTTCTCGGCTTTGCCACTTTGCTACTCTCCTGTGAAAGTATGAAACTGTATGAATATAAATCAGGATTTAGCTCAAAAGCAGTGTGAAGATCAGTGAACCCTTCCTCTGAAAGCAGAAACACATGTGCAAATATCCACATATACGAAGTCTTCTCACAGGCGGTGACGATGCTCTGAAAGCTGATGCTGTCCAATTACAGGTCAGGATCAATGGCCTTGTCATGCTGCAAAAGGTTGCTTATGTGAGTACACACACATAAACAGACAGACAGACACAAACACAGACACATACATTACCCCTATCCATGCCAGTGTGAGGTCAGGACCATCCATCAGCGTGTGTGTAAAGCTTTTTGGTGTCAGTAAAGATCGGCGATCTTGCTACCAGCAAGGCGACTTTTTAAACAGCACACACACACACACACACACACACACACACACACACACACACACACACACACACACACACACACACACACACACACACACACACACACACACACACACACACACACACACACACACACACATAAAAAGTAAGGAAAAAGGACACACTTGAGGAAGCTGAAGCCATGAAGAAGAGGCAGATAAATCACGTCAAGGTTGTGGCCGTCCTGTGTGAAAATGACGGCCTTCTGCATCATGAGAGGTGGAGGTGGAGGTGGAAACTTTTAATGCCTGTGTGTTCTTTGCCATTACTGCCTAACACTCCCACCACACTCCCACAGCGTCAGTGGTGTGACGTGTGTGTCTATGAGATCCACAGAAGAGGTGAAAGGAGGTGAAGAGTGATGCTTTAAAATGCCTCTCCAGCTGTGCGTTGGGGAAAATGGAGCTAGCTGTCATTTGCATTCATAACTCAAGGACAAGAGTAACATTACCCAAGCGTAAGAGATCATTCTGACGGCACACACTCTCAAATGCGCCCATGTTTTTTGGGTTACTATACAAATGAGGACCGGTAACAGGGTTTATGCAGTCTCTATTGTTGGAGTTGTCATTTGAATCTAGCTGATTACAATTATTACCAACACATAAATAAATTACAAGAAAAAGAAAATACAAATATTTATTGAAAGTGTATGCATGGGAAGTGTGCAGAAGTTGTTGAAAAAAAAAATCAAACAAAAGTAATAAAAAGGGCCCAGTTGTTCAAAAGGCTTAATCTAGAATTGATAGATTAACGTTTTATCATGAGTTGTTCCTGTAATACCCCCTCTCTCTGCTGGGATCAGGATAATATATATATTTTTTGACATTAAAGGTAACCATATCCTACTCAAACGTTTTGAACAACATAAAACTGAAAGGTTTTACGTTAGGAAAATTTAAAAAAAATCAAGATTAAAAGGTAAAGCGTAAAATCAAAATTGGTCCTAGTATTGACCCCTGAGGGACTCCTCAATTTAATGTGGGGGAAGACATGGTCCCCAATTTAATTTAAATATTCTGAAATGTCAATCAGAAAGCAACCAGAGATACACCCAGTGCTTCAGCCATTCAAGACATATAAGATGTAGTCCAATTCGAGGGTAGCATCCTTTGAAGGACCCAGCCTTTGAAGCCTGTGTTGACCGCTCAGACTGATCTGGAATGAACTGTTGAGCGCCACCCCGCTTTCCTAACAACATGGGCAGCTGCACCTGAACTAGCTAACAAAACCATCACATCATTTGAACATAATTTAGATAGCCTAGGCCCCTTTCAGGTTGTTTTTGTTCTTCATTAGTATTACTACTTATACTATTGAGTTGAAACCATGTACTTACATTTAAAATTGAAGTACTTGGTTGCTAGAGAGTCTGATGTCTCGCTGGAGTTGGCCTGCTGAATCTCGGGATATTTCACGTCATGAAGGAAGCACCAGATGACAGCATAGGGAAACCTATAGTGACATTGGTCCCACATGTTCAAGTGGGTGGCCCTGCCTATAAATTTACATGAACCTATGAGAGAAGAGCAAACAAGGTAAAACCAAACAGGCGACTGCTTTGAAAGACGTCATTAATTATTGTTAATCATTGTTTTCATGAAACATACTTCAGTATTCAGTCAGACGAAATAATTATCTTGGCCTTGCCCAACCCTTCTTTCTAAGTGCTTAGCAGTGTAAACACTTGGGACACAGCACACAAACCCAAGTCTTCAGTGTCACTGCACTTTATATGTACAACCAACAAAACCAGATAAGAGACGTTTGGAATTGAAAAAGAATTCCAGTATACATAGGCATCTATCATTTTTCCTATAAAACATATTTTTCCAGGAAAAGACTAGGATATAAACATCACATGAAGAGGACAGGACTTCAGGAATCCATTCATCACACCGTCATTCCCACAAACCTGACTCACAGAACGGTTTGCGACTTATCATTTTGACACGGAGGACAACTCATTAGCAGTAAAAGAGAGAGACACTAACCTGGACAGATAGTCAGGATGATAAACTGTTATTTATGTCCAACATGTCAGATTAAATGTGTCACAATGTGTCTTACGGAAATACAGAAAGAGGGGCGTGTTGTAGCAAAAGAAAATAAAAAAAGATCAGAGATGATGAACATGGGAGGTTTCGTTGTACGCTTAGCTGAGCAAATCGTCTCGCTTTTATCCAAAATGTAGAATCAGAGTTTCAGATAAAAGGATGAAGGAGATGAAAAGAGATTCTGAGAGACAAAAAGAGAGCTGGAGAGTTTAACAAAGTGACCATTAAGAGGTCAGATATTGTATAATTAATCAGAGCTCTGCGAGGAAGCAGCTGTGTATGAGTCTCAGAGATTATGAAACATTAATGCACACACACACACACTCAGACGGATTCACTTCCTAAGAAGTAAAGAGCACAGAGCTTAAATCCAGCCTCGTTCCTGTCTCTGTTTCTGCCTCAAGGTTTACTTTTCACCACGGATAATTTAACAGAAATTTAAATGTTCCAGAGATTTATAAAGGCAACCAGGGAAACGAGTGTGCATTTGTGTGTGTGGGGTGAACACAGAACGACTTAGTCAAGGCTTTTGCACCTAGGAAACCCTACTTAGCTGAAATACTGTTAATTGATTATTTGGCCAACATTCAAAATCTTTTCTTATTATTTTTTCTTATTTATGTTGGGTATTTTATGTGGACTTGTAGTTAATGCTATAACAGAGGCAACTAAAAAGTGTGCAGTACTTGGAATGAAAGACAAATTTCCCTAAGTCGATAATAAAGTCTATTGTATTGTATCATAGATTTATAACCAGTTTTTCCAGAAGAGTTGTCCAAAATGTTCCACTGTACTCCAAGTGTCTTATTCACTAAAGGATTGCGCAGCTTTTACACCGACTTAACCTGCATGTACAAATGACACAAAAAGACTAATTCACACACAAAGGATTCAGTGCTCCCATAAATGCATTGAAATGATCCATTATGCATTTATTCAGGAGTAAAATTGCGAATGAGCATCTTTGAAGTTTCAATTACAAATCTTAGGCCGAGTGAGCACCCAAATGGCGCCCATGCTAGCAGCCAGAAACATGCTAGCACAAAACAGTTGCAAGAGCTCCTGAAGCTTATCCCTTGTCTCTTCTTTACTGTGTACTTTCCCTCTCCAGCTTTTTTACCTCTGAGGATTTGAAATCCTGCTCATTTGATGGAGGACAACAAAAGTGTCAAAATCAAGCACTTGACTTGATAGTTAGCAAGCTTGTTAACTTTGTCAGGTCGCAAGATGGAAGCAAGTCTATGTTGTGAGGGTTCTACTGTTTGCTTCCAAGCTCATTATACTTCAGTATGATAAAATAACAATTCTAAGGACTTTATGCTCTCAGTAACGTTTTCTGCCAATGTCAAATGTTCACTGTAGCCTGTTAAAAAAGGAGGTAGTTATACGCACATCGCGTAGGTGCAGGGCAGTGCAAAACAACAGACTGAGGAAGATGATAATCCTGCACACATGCTCAAATGCCACATAAAGTTTTAGTTCATCATGATCACACAGTTTCAGCCAGAGGTCTTCTTCAAGTGATAGTTTTCATATTCAGAAATTACTAAAACATTGACTAATGACTTGAGACATTGTCATCTTTACTTTCTAACAGATTTGTTCTATTTAAACCACATTGGAAGTTTCTATCTCTGTTTGTCTCTGTGCAAACGTGACGATGGCCTTGACATGGGAATGTAAGGATTCGCCCAAGCAGGTTTATATGTTTTACTCATGGAGTAGTATTTTCTACTGGGCCTCAGGAGGTTAAAGAAGTAGATGATACACCACAGCCAAAATGTTAAATAGCTTTCTCAATTTGGAGCTCTCTTTCCCACAAAACAAAATGGCGTCGGTGAACATGCACAAAGTATGAAAACATTGGAACTTGATTCAAACAAATGCTTTCAGCTGAGGTGGTTTGGGCATCTTATAAGGATGCCTCAGGTTTTCCAGGCACACCCAACTGGGAGGAAACCCCGGGGCAGACCCAGAGTTCACTGGAGGGATTATAATGCCTCAGAATCCCCCAGGAGGAGCTGGAAGACGTTGCTGGGGAGAGGGAAGTCTGGGGTGACTTATTGCACCTGCTGACACCGCGACCCGACCTCGGATAAGCAGGAGAAAATGGATGGATAAGCTGGAAACAAGATAAGCTGAAGTTGCACGTCATACTTACAGAAATTTCGACATCAGGTGAAATGAAAAGTACCATAAGATAATCTCTCTTCAAAGAAAATGCAAAATGTTTTTGTACCTGACAAGCTCTGTGACTTTTACACACCTCAGACAGCTCTTCTGTTGTATCTAAAAGGCAGATACTAGAGTGCGAAGGCTGCTGACTGCCATGTTATTTAATCGCATTAATCAGTTAGATGAAGTTTTCCCAAAAAAAGTTTGTGTCTAGTGTGTTATGAGGCTATTTCAGAAGAGAAAATGCAAGATAAATGTAGGACATATACCACATCTCCCTCCCACCGCAGAGTGTAATTTCACAAAAGATCTAGTACACTCATGTAAATAGGCTTAATGCTCACAGTGGAGGAGAATATTAACTAACCTTTAATGGAAGGCCCACTCTGAGTAACTGTTTGAATTGATGATTTCAGCAAAGGTGTAAATGTGTTTGAGTGCATTTGTGTGTGTGTGTGTGTGTGTGTGTGTGTGTGTGTGTGTGTGTGTGTGTGTGTGTGTGTGTGTGTCTGTTTTAGCCCTTCTGACAGCAGCATTTTTAGCCCAAGGCTATAGTCTGTGATGTTTTTTCACCTCGCCGTCTAAGCTATTTGCCTCTGTAGACAACATTAGTTTGTAATGCAACGGTTCTTAATGGGCCACGCAGGTTTGACTATTTATAACCCCGGTTCTGTAACGGCACAGCTGTTCAGTTTGACTGGACTGTAACTTTTTTAATCAGCTCATAAATATCCACTTGTACTCAAAGTACCTCTGGAAACTGTTCTCTACTGTTCTTTGTGGAGATAAACAACACAAAGTGATGTGTCAGATATGGTAAGGCTTTGTTCACATTCCTGATCCTCCACATTTTAGCCTTCTTTTACTGCTCCCTCCCTTTTTTAAAATAATTACATCCAATGTGAAGCTATGAGCCAACTAAAGAGCACTACCATTAGCCTGCTAACACAACAATCCAGCGCGAGACGAGGACAATTTAGTCCACAGCTTGTGCTTAGCGCTTAGTGCGTAATTATGGTGCGTTCCAATTTGATAACTCCTTCGTGCAAACGCGAGGGGTTGGAGGTGTGTCACTGTAGGAGAGCGGAGGTTTCAGTATGCCGAACAGCAGTTTGTTTTGGTTTCATGCTGGTGCTCAAGGGCGACATCTACTGGATGAAAAAGTCACATTCTTCATTTAAAGATGAAATTGGGTTAATTTCTCTTTTTTGTGTTTTGTCAGTTTTGTTGTATAGGAATAATGAACCTTATTGTGCTTTTACTGTGGTTTGATGTTGGTTAATCAGACTTTCTTTGACACCTGTGGGCTAAATAAACCAAAACAGTTTTTTCTTCCTTTAGAGTCTGCTCCCAACAAAACATCAATGGGAGGAAAATTGACCCACTACAAGTCAAGTTTCTTCAGTATTGAGCTGGTGCTGTATTGACAGACACTAGGTCAAGTTTTAACCCAGAGTTTTTTTAAATGTATCTACCTGAGGGTATCATGCATTAAGTCAATTCAAAGTTTTTCCAGGACTTTAGTTTAGTTTAGTTTTGAGGCTGTTTATCTCTCCTGAGCATCCACTGAGGTCGATGGTCTTGTTTGATGTGTGGTCTTTGGGTTATTTGGAATATCAAACTGAAAGAGTTACGAGTAAGCCGATCTATGAATTGCACGTCATGGCTCTTGAGCTTCTGCAACACCATAAGGTAATATGAACCCACACACTGCGAGACCAATGACATGATGCCGCAGATGCAATGAATATATACGAAGGCTTAATTAAAGAGGAACTTCATCACGGTGCTGTTTCAGAATCACAATGTGAAAAGGGCTATAGGCTCAACATTTGGCAGATACTCTGACCTGGGGATTGGACTCGATGAAATGTTTCAGTGAGCAGAAAAACTTTTAAAGGGTAACATCAATTTCAGGAACAAGTTTATGACAATCTTTCCAAGAGATCTTTGAGCTAATCAAGAGCGGTCGACTGACCAACGGACATGATGGACTTGATTCTGAAGAACTTGTCTCACTGGAAACTACCATTCTTCAAATAATCCTGATGTGAATGAAGCCAAAAAATAATTTTCCCCCAAAAGACTTCTGCGACTAAAGTCTAACCACTTATCAGTTCATGGCAATGTGCTGACAGCCGACTCTCGTCTGCCAATATTTATTTCCTACAGCGCTTCACAAAGATGTTTCAGAACGATAACTGCCAGTTCCCTTCAGCGCTCGTGAGTCAGATATAGAAAGAAAAAAGAAAGAAGTGATGACAGATAATCTTCCATGGCAGAATCTCATTTTAAATAAAACTTTCAAAATGACTCAGCAACAAAAAAACAAACCGGAGAAAGTGTGATTGTGAGAGTGAGGAAGAAGAGGTTACGAGGTCAGGATTGGACAACAAGGCGTCTCTGTCTGGCTGTCTTTCTCTCACTATCTAACACCCCCACCTCTGTCTTATTTTAGCTTCCTTCTATCCTACAGGCTCTCCTCGTATGGCTCCGGCGCTCACTTTTTCCTGTCTTTTTTCCTCGATGCTGCCTGTCTCTGAAGTTCGTTTATCCGGATTCCCCGTCTTTCTCCCTACTCTGCGTTTGACTCGGCTGTCTCTAGTCAGATACCTAACAGGCTTTCTAAGAGATGCCTGAAAGCGAAAGTACCACTTTTATGTCATGAGCGAGAGAAAAGAGACAGAGATGAGAAGACAGACAAAAGGAGAAACTGATGCCTTGCGGGAGTTTCCCAACATTGCTCGGCAACAAAGTGTCAGGAATATCTGCCGAGAGCAGCGCCTCGCTAAGCCCATGCTGAAATGAACAATAGGTATGAGAGTGTTAGCTGTGAACTTAGCATCAAACGTGAGAATCATGTAGGGTTTTTTGAGTTCATGGAATCAAAATCTTGGTATGAAAGGATGATGTAGTTAATTGTTGGTTTGCTGCTGATATAGAAACAATAAAAATACACCGCTATTAAGACGTTTTTCTGCACAATCAGACCTTTTAAATAAAAGCTAGCTCGTCTTGATTGAAATCTCTCTCCTTTGAAAACGTCTCGAGTGATCTGACCTCGAGTTTCTTTCATCTGTCGACCTTGCTGTCTCTCCTTACCTGTTAAAATCACATCCTGTCTCCTGTATCGCAGATCTTAATTCAGGACTGTTATGTGATTGATGCTTTAAAAGCCGGAGCAGCTCTTTATTTTGCATATATTCATTTCCAGAGATAGAGCACAGAGGGTTTGTATTTCCTCTTTGATTAGTTTGTAGGGCCCTAATGGACTCAGCGATATGTATTCGTGTGTGTGTGTGTGTGTGTGTTTTTGTAAATCTATATGTAGCTGATTTAGAAATGCCTCCGGTAGCTAATGCAGCAGCTAATGGCTGAAGTAATGATTGTTGGAAATAGAACTGCCCAATCCTGTTCTTGTGTAAAGAACTGATCCAAAATGTGACTTGTTGTGATACTGCAGTACAGGACTCATTCATTACCGCACCATGAATAGATAAATAAATAAATTAATAAAGCAGTTGTGTTACAGCTTCATTAACAGCACAAACTAAGGGTCCATTCTGGTTGAACAAGAGGTCATATCCCGAGAGCAACCAGAGCTAATTGAATTAGTGAACCGTTCTCTCTTTCTTTCAGTTAAGGTTAGTGGATCAATAGCCCAAGTACCCAGATATCGAAGATGGAGAATCGATTTTGTTAGTAAGACAATTACCAAAAAAGTAGGGGTACTTGGGGGTTTTTCAGTGTTTGTATGTGGAGCTGTAGGTGAGAGTAAGGCTGAGCAATTAATCGAGTTTCACTTTCAAATAGGATTTTGTCTTCGATCCACGATCATGAAAACATGATCATGAAAACATGATAATCTAAATTAAACGATGACTGTGCCGCATGCCGTGTTGTGCTCATTTTGGCCAAAGGTTTTGTCACGTGTGGTAAATGTTTCAGAGTGTTTGATGTCAGATGTTTGGCCCAAAGAGAACATCAACACATACTTCAAAAACATAAGTTAATTTATTTTTATATACAGTATTTATATTTCTTCACTAATTTCTTGTTGTTTATTGCTTGTTTTAATCAATTTACAATTTACAGTTTCACACAAACAACGAGCAGACAAACATACTATTATAAAAAATACATCATTAGACATTAAGAGACAAATAACAAATCTGAACAGCAAATGTTTTTAAAGCGTTCAGAATGTGTTCCTGGAGCCGGCCTCAAGTGGACACTCGATGAACTGCAGGATTTTGCATTGGCTTCAATTTTTCAAGAGCAGAGGTTGCTGCTTGGTGGTGCCAGCTTTTGTCACCAAACCCTTTAAAAACTAGAGATCCCTCGAGGAGAGAGTCTATAGTGCAGCGACCACAAGAGCACATTTTGTACATTTTGCATACATCAGTATCGTTTCTGTTTTTCATACAGAGTAAGACGGTCACACTGAGCCAGACTAAACAGCCACAGACTCTGAACAACAACACACACTCAAGCTCTCGTTCTAAAGTTTCCTCCTTGCAAACATGAACACACATCTCGTCCTGCACCTTACTGCCTGTTCAACAAATCACTAAACAAACACTCATTGGGGGAAAGTGCACCGCCATCGAGCTTGCTAATTAGCTGCTCAGATGTAGAGCTCTGAACTTCATGTAAACATAAAAGCAAATGTCACTTTGGTCCAGTTACATGCTGTTGTTGTTGTCCTTACTCTTCACTTTAACAATATGCTCTCTTCTTTTTGTATGCAAGGGATAATGTATTTGGGATAATGGCTCTAGGCAAATTAGTCTCAACGTTTTTTTTTTTTTTCAAACGGCTGAGAGGTTTTTTTTCTCGTGATGTGAAAAGATTTATTTAGCTGTGGTATTGTGTTGTATTTTTGCTCTACCATGACAAATACACTGCCCTCATTCTTTCAATATTCCAGTTCCCCTTTTCTGCTTTCTGCATTTGGACACAAATAAAGAGAGGCAAATCGTTGAGGGGAGAAAGAGGAGAAGGGATTTAAGAGAGAGGAAAAGAAGAGAATGAAGAGCAAAAATAAAGAAGAATAGAAGAAAAATGTGAGATCAGAGGAATATAGATGAGTATTAAAGACATGGATGCATCTTCTAGCTCCATGGCACATCTCGAAGTCATAGAAACAACTTCATAGAGACACAAAATGACCACCATATAGATCCAAGAAAACCACAGACAAATTACAGGTGTATAAATGACTGAAAAGAGAAGAAATAAGAGGACTAGAAAGGGGAAAAGGAGAACCACAGGGAGACACGACCTGAACACAGAGGTGGAAAATCACAACAAACTGTCAAAAATGACCACTGAACGATGCAAACTGGCCACAAAATGATGCAGATTAACCTCATATGCATGCAAACTACCTTGAGATGCAAGCCCTAACAAAATAATTTAAAAAAAAGTATATTTTATTGCATAACAGCCTCAGAAGGTTGCATAGAATACCCCTCAGACATGTAAATGGACAAAAACAGATTCAAGGAATTCCAAAAGTGGCCACAAAATGCAACAAAAAAATGCAAAACGACTACAAAGAGTCAGAAAGCAATCACACACAGCCTCAGTCATTTGATTTACTGTATCACCATGTAAGTGTATATCTACTCTGTGCCACTATATTTCGCTGCAGGTTCGCTGGACAGAAGATGACAACCCGGACAGGAAGTCAGAAAAGGAAACGCATAGAGCATCTGGTCAATTACAAAATAAAACACAATATTCGGACGTCTTACTTAAAGCATAAGGGGTAACTGTACACAACTCTGGAATGGAGACTTTTTCAATTCTGTGTTCAGCTGCCAAAGGCTCTAAAATCTGTCCATGTTGAAGCTGTAGGATATCTGGAGTCGTCACAGTCAGAAGTCACTGATATTTGTACATCTTTGAAGCTTTTGAAATGTGTCTTTCTGTGATGCATTTATTCCTCAGACTGCAACTCTATACTTCCAAAGTTTCCCCCCGTTAATAAACCGTCCAGATTTAGCACATCTTAGCCCAGACGTGGCAGGCATCCATGATTCTGCATCGACCCACCACATGCAATTGACCCCAGCCACAGTGATGGAAATGTCTGTGTGTGTGTGTGTGTGTGTGTGTGTGTGTGTGTGTGAGAGAGAGTGTGTGTGAGTGTGTCTGGGTCTGTCTGGGTCTGGGATTTGTTCGTGTGTGTGGGAGGGGCGGTGGAGGCAGAAATTAGTCACCTTCGCTGCTGAGTGCATTAAAACAAAAAAAAACAGGCACCCAGATAATGGCACTCCAATTAATCCCTCTGATACTGTAGTCTGTGTTTCTGCTGGCTGTCCATGAAATGTTGCCTCTCTCGTCTCTGTTATTCTCTCTGCTGTGGCCGGTTCATTTGTGACAGAAGGAGGCTATTCTTATTATCACTGGGAGAGAGGAGCAGCAGCAGCAGGAGTGCAAGCAGAGAATAAGAAATGAGAAGCAGAGAAAATGGATATTAAAAGTTTTTTGGCTTGTTTTTTTTTTTTGATGATCATAAAATGCCAAATGGAGCTTTTCTATGAACCATACATCTGAATGTGAGTGCATGAAGACAGCAACTTAACGTCATAATCGCCTCGACATTTGTCCGATATTGGTCTTTTTGAAGGGCAAAAAAAACGTCTAATTTATTACAACCAATTTATTAATAAAGTATGTTGTTATATTTGTTCACTCTCCTCTCGCGTTTGTCTTCATTTAACCTCCTTTTGTTCGACTGAACAATAAACAGCGAGGATACGGCGATATGGACAAAGTGTCGCCTCTTGTACCATCTCATCTCCAGAGCTGCAACATTACGAGAGAGAAGATGACACACAGTAGAGAGACAGAGCTACTCAGAGGTAGAGGCACGTTATGAATATTACACTGTTACGTTCCCCGAGATGGAGAGGGGATGAGGGGAGTAACAATAAAATAAAACCCAGGGAAAAGAAGGAGGATCTAAGTATAAGCTAATTTTACAAAATTAATTCAGAAAATCAGAAGAACTTCACAACCAAAGACAAGCTAGTTTTAGAGAACACAACTAAAGAGAAGGCTAACAACAACAGAATACTTTTAACCAAGAAACATAAAGACAAACAATCAACATGAGCTCCTTCAGGTAAACGCCACAGGCGGCGCACAATCTCTAACGTAGCACACAGCCGAATGGTCCACTGACCTCGACTGCCAGCTCCCTCCTTCTCTTTATACCCCGCCCACTGATTGCAGAGTGGGCACAGGTGTGCTCTATCAGTGGCTACAGTAAGGCAAGGAGTAACACCTGGAAAACATACACAACACTACGACATGTAGAAATCCTGGCCAACCATGGAAGAGAAGAATGGGATCTGGACATCGGTTAAGTTTGGTGCTTTAAACCAGATGTTTACAGATTCCAAGATACCACACAGAGATGAAAAACGACCACAAAGAGTTTCATTGATATTTTATTTATTTGCTAATTTCAGTGTATGATTCCAACACAATAACTCCACACACATCATACAATATTTGTCTCATAATACTTCAAACACTGTCCATGAACAAACAGGAGCAGGAAGTAGAGAAATGTATAATACCTGCCCCGCCCCATTCAGTCAATGTGACTTAAGCAATTTTACAAGCTTTTCAAGAAGCTGCTTCAAGAAGAACAACAACATACAACTCTATCACTGAAGTTATTTCCATGATTCGGGGCTCATCCCCCCTCCTCAGCATTACAGTATGTTTAGTTAGTGTGTTAGCTGTGCTGTTGCCAGAGTTGAATGTTTAAAATTGCCTAAGTCACAAAGGCATGTTAAAAAATTTGCCTAAGTAATTTAGTACTCTTATGTTAGATAATTGACAGAAATTGTTATTAGTATGTCAATAGCCATCTATTGTAATAACACTTTTGAGGGAAATAATTAGTTAATATCACATATTCAATATTTGGTTCAGTTTTTTGTGTTTTCTGAAAAACTTGAAAAAAATGACATAGGCCATTATTTTAGGAAGGCGACGATATGTTAGTATTGATACAGAATCAGATGGCTAACCTGATGATAACTTTCTCTTTCATAAATCAAATCAACAATACCGACTGACACAATCAAAAACAATCATGACAGAAATTTCAGAGACGAAAAACGACAACAAAGACAAAAAAGATGACAAATGACTCCAAAGAACTCTAATATGTCCATGCAGGGATGGAAATAAAACCACAAAGAGATGGAAAAAAGACCAAACGAGATTGAAAATGACCCAAAAGAATGAAAAAAATGACTGCAAAAAAAAAAAAAAAGGCAATGAAGAATTGGAAAATGACCACCAAGGGTTACAAACAACTACAGAGAGAGATTTGCAGATAACTTTTCCAAAGACAATGGAAAAGGAACTAAAAGAGACGGATAATGACAACAACAGAAGAACACCACAAGGAGATTAAGGAACGACACATTACGTATGGAAAACTTCCAAAGAGAAGTTAAAAATAACCACAGTGAGATGAAAACAGACGACAAACAGATGGAAAACTACCAAGAGAAAAAATGACCAAAAGACACTTCAAATGAACAGAAAGAGATTAAAAAAAAAAAAACGCCAGTCAATACAAATGACCCAATACAAACAATGATGTACACAAAGAGAGAAATAAATTCTGTTAAGAGAAGAGACCACACAACCAAGAAAAACCACAAGACTCTGAAAATGGGGAAATGACGAGGCCGGTTGTGTACTGTACATGAATGCAAGGCTAAACAGCAAGAATATATCGCCGACCTAAGCCAAGAGAAATGATGACCACGATGAAAAAGTAAGCGGTTGTGAACTGGAAGCTCTACTGTTGGTGAGCATGTTCAACATTCATCTCAGTAGTTTGTTGAATCTTATATGGAAAACCCACCATCAGAATTTAACGTCCCAAAGCACAGACTCTGCCTTGGGTCTGTATCCATTGTAGACATGTTCAGACCGACCCTTGAGGCCCATTACCTTCAATAAGACAAGTGACAACGCACTGAACCAATGAACAGCGGCGAGACAAGGCCCCATTTAGCGTAATGAATATCTACACCATGTTCCAGCCCCGCAGACAGATCCCCCTCGGCCCGGAAACTAATTGCTGGTTGTTGATTTTCGTTGTCTGGAGTGAGTTAACAGGAAATCGAACTGACATGGTGGCAGTTTGTTAAGAGATATCAATAGCGATCTCGTTTGCATGGTAACTAATGGGGCGAAGCTTCGGGGCTCTTTGTTATTGGATAAGTGGAGGCTGACAGGAAGACATATTAACCAACAGCTTCAGCCACAACCAGATGGGAAGAGAATGGATGAGGAAAGAAAAGAGTGTGTTTGTGGTGACGACTGCGAAGGGGAGAAAGTTCTGTTGTGTCTTTTTTTTTTTTCTTCGCTGTCAAAACTTTGCTTTCTCCACCAGCCATGCCAACCTGCTGGAGGGGCGTCTCATGAAAAAACAATCCCCCTCTCCCTTGCTACTCTGACTGTACGAAGGAAAGCTCAGTTTGAAGTTGACACAGAAATGAACAAAAGCTGCTGGAGTCGATCAAAACTGGACCATTATTTGGTAAAACGCAGGTGTAAGTGTAGGATTCAAAATGACACAAGTAATTGCGTAAGTGCCAATCAAGGAAGGGATACAAGGAATTTCCAGTGAGCTGGTGATGCACTGACTGCTCAATACACCAAGGAAATGGAGCGTATATAGAAGAAATGGATGCAAAAGATCCTCGAAAACATTTTTTTTTTTTGGGGATGTTTGGCATCAATGATCTCAGGACAAAGCTTCCATTTCTGATGAATGCTGTTTCATTGTTTAACTCTAACATAATCCACTTTAAAAATAAATCTGTGCATGAAAAATAATGCATAGAGCTTTAATCATGCATGAGATGACACACAATCGAAGAATTCCCAACACGTAGACCAGCTGTCCCTCGTCGTCCTCCCGAGCTTTACATTCAAATGAGATCAAACAGGGATGCACTGGGACTGTATGGGAACAGTTCCTCATGTAGTGGAGACGTAACTGACAGCAGGACAGCCTTAACTGTACCCAGAGATCCCAAGACACAGCCAACAGCACTTAGCCACTGTTTTATTTACAGGACCAGTCCTGCATTCAGCCCTCAGGGTGAATTAGAGACATATAGGATCATTGTGTCCCGGTTCATCTCCTGCAATTTGATTTTATGGTTCCCTTTTTTTTACATTATGCAGCCGGGTTTATATTAGAGACTGTATACAACATGGGCATAGTTTCAGTGACGTCACCATTGGTTTCTGAAGAGGCTTTAGAAAGCCCAATGATGGCGGTCGCCATATTTGAAATGCTCACTCTACCTGACACAATCTAGTAACAGAGAAATAGTTGGAGCTGAGGTGGGTCTTAAGCCTCCTGGCAAACAGGAGGTCAACATGTTTATTTCTGCTGTAAAAATAGGAATCTTGATATGGGCTCGGATGGGGATTCATGGCTGTTGGAACCAGCCTCAAGTGGACACTGGAGGAACTGCAGGGTTTCGCACTTGGCTTAATTTTTCTGAAGGTTGCTTCTTGAGTTAAATACACGGGCAACCAGGGGGTAAAGATACACAAGTGTTCACAATCAGGGCTGGGAAGCACAAGGCGGGAAAACACAGAGAGCAGGATGTGAAAGACACAGACATGGACAAGTACAAAGTAAAACAGGAAATTACAAAATGCATGACCTCAAGTAACTTGACAGTTCTTTTCAGCGGGCATGTTTGTTAATAGTGTGATTTACTGATCTGGTGCATGACCTTAAAAAAAAACAATGTTGTAAATAACAACTTATGTACAGTTTAATATCACTGAGGCAGTGTATTGATGAGTTTAGATGAAAGACGCCTCAGAGGGATGGAAAAGGTAAAAAAGAGTAACCATAGAAGAGTGAGAGCTCAGATTGAGGACGTTAATTCAAAGCTCCGGAAACATCTTTAGTGCTGCAGATTAAACTGTCATACTCCAATCCTCCACTATCTCCATCTGAGGGGGGATTTCAGGGGTCTGGCCTTGTTGGGTTCGACTGTCTGTCTCTGCAGTAAATCTCTGCGCTGAGGAGATGACAGATGGTGACAGTAACAGAAGCGTTTTTTTTCCGGTTTGGAGTATATCCGAAGGGCAAAACATCCAGATAAAGTTGTTAGTGCCAAGAGCAATTTGATCTGAAACTGTGGTTGTCAGCAGCGTCTTTACAGCCGGGGCTGTCTGAATGACGGAGAGCCCACAGGCAGCTCGGGGGAGGGAGCGTCTCCGGGTACATGCTTCACGATGTAAAGATGTCCTCGTCACAATGTAAGCTACATAAATAACATGAAGTATTTCTCACATGGGTGTTAATTATGGTCCTAACCTTCAGCACAAAGTAGAACAAAGTGTACCAGCTACAAAAAGTGACAATACAGGAGCAGATACTTTACTTTACATTTCTGGTAAAACAATTTAAAAAAAAGTACATTTTAAGTCAAGATATATAAAAGGCAATGCTTGTTAAGGCTTCTTCAAAAAGGCTTCTTGAGTCTCGACCTCGTGTAATTGCCATTTCGTATCGGGGGCATTGTGTTTAGGCTGCCGCTGCTGCCTCTTCATTCACAGCGAAGCCTCTTGTCTGTGAGTTTCTGTTTCTTCATGACTCCCTGTTGGGCCGCTAGATAGATTTTTGTCTTCTTTCTCCCTCAATATTATTCTTTTACTTTAGTAGAAAGAAGGACCCAAGGGATAAAATAAGTCAGTCATCACACTTCAACAACAATATATTGTTTTTGCTGTGTCATAATTTGAAGAATGGACCATATGACTGAGCCCAATATGAGTAATTTGTAACCTATTTCACCTCCTAACCAATGAAAAGGCAGCATCTGGTTAGGTTGAGACCACACACAGGACAAAGATAAAGATAAACTTCATTGATCACCCATGGGGGAAATTATTTTGTCACAACAACTCAAGAAACAGGAAACAGGAATATAATTATCAAAAATAACAAGGAGTTAAAAATCAATCAACAGTTATTAAACAGCTTTGCAAAAATGTGGAACACATGAGCAGCAATACTGACACAGCCCGTCTAGGCATTGCCAACTTTTGCATGGTAAAATTACCCTACACACACACACCCACACTCTCTCACACACACACACACACACACACACAAAAAGCATTTTGCCAACAGTTATGGGAAAGGAAAGTAAAATCAAAGGTAAAACATATTTTTTTATTTTTTTATTAGCCATCTTTCTTCGCCCACTTTTAGAACAAAATACAATAGAATAGATTTTTATTGTAGTTGCTTTAGAACACAATGAAAGACAGCTGCAGGTCTTTGTCAGTGGTAGCACAGATTAAACACAGAAGCATTCATTAAATAACACAAAACACACATTACTTTTTTATGTTTGATTTAACAGGAACAGGTAATAAATGTGAATAGCCATTTGTCTATTGTCGGTGGGAATTCAACCTTTGCTCCAGCAAACTGGCTCATCTATCCACCTGACTTTTTGTTCTTTTTTAAATCAAAACCAGGCTGCTCTCTGTCTCTCTCCATCAACACCGTCTCTCTCTCTCTCTCTCTCTCTCTCTCTCTCTCCCTCTCTGATGAGAAGCGACAGGCACAGAGACGGTGCACAGACAGATAGGAGGATACACGGTGAAGATGGCAGAACTGTGATGTGAGCCTATTACAGTTGCAGCGCTGTCAGCCCAGCGTCTCCCTGCACCTCCTCCTCCTCCTCCTCCCTGCCCTCTCTTCATCCACCTGGAATGCTCTCCATCCACCTCTCACCCTCCTCTTCCTCCCCTTCATCTCCTCTCCCTCCATCCGTCCCTGCATGCCACAGAGAGGCAGAGAGTTATAAAGAGTCTTGCCGCTGCTGTCTGCGAGTACCTGCTGTATCTGTTGTGAGTCATGTTCACTGTCACAGGATGAAACATTACACGAGAAAACGACTCGAATGGGGGCCGCTCAAATGAGCTTTATTGGATTAACAAGAGGAGTTCAGTAAAAATTATGTTTCTTGCTCATGTAGATGAACCAGCAACAGATAAATGTAATACATCACAAGATGAAGCTGATATATGCAAAAGGGAGAGATAATGTTTCTCTCATTGTTGAGGCACAGAATCCAAAAAAAGAAATCCAGGATGCTGCATTCATGTGCTCCTCGAATGTTCCCAATTTCGTTCTTCCGACTTCTGTGTGTTCACATGATTTCAGTTTGGAAAGTCGGAAAATTGTAACAACAGCAAAAAACAGCGCGGATGCCACAAAGAATATGATACAGTCATATTTCAAAATAAAATGCACTACAAAAAAGGCTTTTTAACTAACAGGGGGACTGGACCCCAGGTTGTAGTGGGAGTAACTAAAACTCAGAGTGACTCTCTCATCCAGGTCTACACTCTGCCAATGAAAGGCGTCTGATCCAACCTTCACAACAGGGTCCTAAGTCTCTGACTAGACTCTTCTCCTCTGTCGCCCCCCGGTGGTGAAATGAACTTCCAAACTCCATTGGATCTGCAGAGTCCCTCTGCACCTTTAAGAAAAAGCTAAAGACCCAGCTCTTTCATGAATACCTACTAACTTAATGATGATGGTCTCCATATTATTGATGATGATGATGGTAATGACGATGGTTTTTGTTTGATAACGACAACTTATAAGATGGTTTCTATACTGATTAGAGCTCTCAAGAACTGCCCTCAATGTTGTGCTTTGCCTCTGGTCACTTCCTGTCAGCACCTGTGTGTCCAATCAGACTCAAAGCTGATCGTTTGCTCTTACTGACATTGTTCCCTTTTTTTCTAGATCCTTGCTTGTGTTGTTCTTACTCTCTGATGTACGTCGCTTTGGATAGAAGCGTCTGCTAAGTGAATTGTAGAATTGTAAAACCAATGCTTTGGTTTAAGCCTGGCTTTTGCCTCGACTAAATTACGGTTCTTTGTTCATGGCACAGTGATTTTCACTGCTCAGGAAATCCCAGGCTACTTTTCAATCAAAAAAGTTAGAGACACAAAACTCTCCAACTTAGCATAAATCTCATTTAGTCAGTAATTCCAAAAACCTGTCTTCTCTTCGCTACTGACCTTGATCTTAATACCACACGTCATATGAGTTGCAGTGATTCCTGTACTGTACTGTTTTTGTCCTGCTCTAAATATCCTTCCATACGCTGCTTGTCCTGCCACCGTGTGTGTTGTGTTCGGCTAATGATGAATGATCACCAGGAATTCTGGGTAAAATTGGCTGCTGGTGTTTTTACATCGCAGTTGAACCCCCCCCCCTGCCCCCCTCCTCCCTGATTCTCTCTCTGGGCGCTTGAAAGGTCTATTTTAGGAAGTTCACCTGAGTTATCTTATCAGTGTAATGGAAGAGCACTTAAAGCAGCAGCGGGGATTCTCCTGAGGAGGAGAGCTGAAGGGAAATCTGTGAGTGCATGTGGAGCACAGAGGACTGGTGACTCGTAAAAAAACAGGGTGAGTGTTTAAAGCAGCAAATGCTTTCTGGGAACGTGAGGATAATTGCTGTTTCTTCACTTTAAAGATTATAATTTTATCAGGTGCAATGTTTTGCCGATTTTAATTTGAAATTGAATTTACTTTTACAGCTTCAATGTCACCAAAAATCGAAAAATCTCTTTAATGGAGAAAAGATGCTCTTCTTCATCAGGCATGTGGAGACTGCAGGAATCGTGAATATTCTTAATCACATCTCACACACATTTCACTCCTCGTGCCGAACAATGGTAATGACAGATGGACTTAAAAAAAAAAAAAAAAATCTAGATCACAACTTTATCATTTTCCATTATCAGTGATTGTGTCTGCAGCCACTCACTGTGACATACAGACGGCCCCAAAAATACACGTGTTGATAGGCTGTGAGCATCTAACACTGCCAATAACACTTATGTCTCTGTGTGCACCATGTCACCATGTCAGCCTGCACTGACAGGCTGACATGGTGCTGCATAACCCTCAATTACAGTGTAAAGATAATGCCATCAATAGCCCTGTTCAAGTCTGCAAAGTGTCTGCAAATCCAATTTAAAATCATTCTGACTGGGGATTCCAACTTTTTCTCACACGAATACCAGATAAATGTCCTTTGAATGACTTTGGATTTTTGTATTTTATTTGACCTATTTCATACTTTTTTCTTCTTCCCTTCCTAATGAAGCTGTAAGCTGTCCAGTAGTACAATGAACAAGCTGGATTGGATCAGTCTCAAGCATTTTCATTCTCAAACAAGCTTTTATTCCCATTATTTGTGTCCATGTAAAATGAGTTTTATTTGGTCAACATACCAATAACTGTACCTTCTGGGGCGCTGGTGGTGCAGTGGTTAGTGCGTGCGCTCCATGTATGGAGGCTGTAGTCCTCCAAGCGGGCGGCCCAGGTTCAAATCCGACCTGTGACTCCTATTCCGCATGTTGTTCCCTCTCTCTCCCTGATTTCTGACTCTATCCACTGTTCCATCTCTCTAATAAAGGCACAAAATGCCCAAAAAGAAAATAATAATAATAACTGTACCTTCAGCTCATGGAGAGGGATGAGAAATCACAATGTTAATATAAATCTGTTTTTAGTTGGTGTTTTAAAAACCTCAAATTTTGCTGATGTTTTTGCGACAAAAATGCCAAAAAATACTTGTAATACTTGTGTAAGCCAATAACCGGCCACACTGACTGAAACTCTGTCACTGATAACTCTGAATGTAATTTGTTTGTTTGTGTTTACTCATGGGCCTGTACCTGTTCTCTGAGTTAGCGTTCAGGGATTGGGCCATATTTCTCCCTCTGCGCTGCAAACACACTGATTAATGAGCAGACGCTGCAGACCTGCAGGACCATAATTCATATTAATTCATAATTCATATTTCACCTAGAGGATTTTTGTTGGGGGGGTTTTTGTTGAATGCACATGAGGCTGATGTTTACTGGCCATGCTCGATTGTGTAGCTGTAAATACTGTGTATATAAGTTTGTATTAAATGTGTGGATGCAGCGACTGTTTCTCTCTCTCTCTCTCGCTCTCTCTCTCCCACTTACCTCGATCGCACTGCCAACCAAAAACTTCAAGCAGCCATCCAGAGTTGACTTAACTAGCATGGACAGCGTTTTTCCCTCATTGAGAGCGAACATTTCACTCCCCTGCCTATTCTTCCTCCCTGACAGCCCGATTTATTGGCCTCAACAGCTGAGGGAAGGATTATGGAGGGATATAAATGAGAGGAAGCACACACAGAGTCCTGCTGGGACGTGAACCCATGGAACAGAAAAAAAAAAAAACCCTCTTCCAGGAGGGGGGATTGCCTTGTTTTTGTCTGGCAGGCTGCATGCAAAATTCTCAAACAAAATGAATACACACATGTTTTAATGTAGCCTCTGCTTATCACCAGGCTTCTTTCTTTGAGTCGAGGAAAGCTTGATTGACTTGTAGAAAGAGAAAGGTGTGAATCAGAACAATAGTAGATGCACAACGACATACGGTGTGCACTTCTCATCTGTTCAAGCTAATGTGAGTGAAAGTCAAGATTTCATTGTCTTCAGCTGTGGAGTCTGTTTTCAGTGATTACAATTTTCATCATTTTGCAAAAAAATAAATCTCCTCTCCATGATTCATCACTTCATCTGAAGAGCATGCACTCTTTGACTTCTCAGTCATCTCCACTTGATTTTATTTTAAGCTAATGGAGGCCTATATGCAATAAATTAAGTGATGCAAAATTATGAAACTAAGACATGGGGGCTGAAGTAACAATTAAAAAAGATTTCCCAGCATGCTGGGGCTCCACTGCTTCAACAACGACAGAAGTTTTATTGCATGGTGTTGGGAGGGCATATTGGCTCTGTTCGTTTGGAGTTTCTCTGCTTAATGAGAAGTTATGAGGCTTCTGAGGATGTCTGTTGTGCAGCTGCGGAAGAGGAACTCTGATTTAAAGCAGCACAGACACAGTTCAGGAAAACCGTGTTAAGAATGAAGAATCCTGCATTTGATTAAAAGTATTCAAACATATATTTAAAGAACCCAAACAAAAGGAACTGCACTCATTTGAAATGTAGTCACGTAGAAGTGTAAGCTGCAGAGAATTAGAGTGCTCAATTAAGGCTGGCTACACACTAGACATTTTTTTAATTATTAACCTCATTAAGAAATGATGAGACCACGGACTATGGGACAGTTTCAACCGATTATAATCCTCTGAACGCACATGCTAGATAGATGATTCGGCTGGACCCTGAAACCACACACTTTCCATTAAATGTGCACGATGTAGATTTAGTGAAATTTGAAAGTTGGACAAGTGAAACAATTCTATGATATATTATCTTAACTAAATACACAAACTATTCAAAGTAAGAAATGGCTCCCTGGAACACTGTTTGGAGCTTAAATATATGTGTTTAAATATAAAATAAAATAACATAAATTAAAATAAAATAAAATAAAATAAAATAAAATAAAATAAATAAAATAAATAAAATAAATAAAATAAATAAAATAAAATAAAATAAAATAAAATGAAATAAAATAAAATAAAATAAAATAAAATAAAATAAAATAAAATAAAAGCTACAAGGAGAGTTGCGGTTTCATTGTTGCGGACCCACCACCATAACTTCTCGCGTAGCATTATATCTTCAAACAGTGTTACAGGGACCAAACTTTCCTCTGAGAACAGTTTGTGTATAGAGTTATGAACATATACCACAGAATCTTTACAATTCTCAAACTTTCACATTTCATTACCAAAACTCCATAGTGCACCTTTAAGATTCCACAGAGGCGATTACACTGACACAAGCTCTCGTGTGATGAAACGTGACTTCAGAAGGAAAACAAATATGGAGCACGATCATTACCATCAGCTGACTGTCCTGGTGTGCTTTCTGTTTTTGCGGGTAAAAACAAAAAAAAGAATACGGGTGAAAACCTCACTAAGAAGACGTTTAGGCACGGCTTATACATTTTGCATTGCAAGCTGGAGGTGAGGAGTTAAAGTGTCAACATCCGGTTGGTGACACTTCCTGGTCTGCTCGCTCTTATTGGCTATTGAGGCTATACCTTAGGAGGCAGCCTGATCTGGATTTGTAAAAATCAAAGATGTTTGATATTAATGTTTGGAGAGTGGGGAGCCTCTGACCCAATGTGAGGCAGTAGAATAATCAAATCGACAGCACACACTTTAGGATTATTTGGACCAATCATGTGTTGAGACAGGCCTTGAATTGGTCATTCCCCCTTAAAACTGTCTAATGTGTAGCAAGCCTTAGTGTTCAAATGTGTCACAAAATAAGCATGAATAGACTTGATGAAGTACTTCTTACCTGTTATTAAAGATTGTTTTTTCACCACCGTCGTTAAGGTCCCTCACAGACCAGCCTGTGGGTAACGTCTGCGTGTCTGCAGGCTAATGTTTGCTGTCATGTTTTCTGCCATCTGTGTGCTGTTTGCATTGGCATTAACTGTGAATTAATTTCTTGTAGAGGCTTATTTGTCTTCTGCTGACTAATTAATTGGCCATACACTGTCTGATGCGTTCATGCTAAAACTGTAAATACTCATATTCAAGTAATGTTAATGATTTTTTTTTTTTTTTAGCATATTCTAACCCTGGTAGGGGTTTTATGTGTTTTGCGATCAAATCATCACACACATCATGATCAAAAAGGAAACAAGAATCCTTCTGTGAGGAACAGAAGTGTGCAGTGAGGCCGCAGGCGGGGTGGCTGACCCACCCGTCAGGAGTTTCTAATTTATTTACTAATCTGTCTGAAGTGATGGTGAATTAATCATAAAGTCGATAACATCAGGAGAACAAATAATTAAAAGAGGTGTCCTCTCAGTCTCTCTCTCTCTGCTGTCTCTCTCTGCTGCCTCTCTCTCTTTTCTCTCTCTCGTCCTGCCAGCTTGTGAAAAACAAGAAGTCATTTGTACTGATCAGATTGGATTTCATTACACTTTTATGAGCGCTGTGGTTAAATCCGATTATGGCAGCAATTAAAGTGTTTTTCTACCATGCATCAATATACTTTCTTTTTGGAAGTGGACCCAATCACATTTTCTGGGTTTGGATCCAGC